>NC_142952.1:2611682-2624182 GCF_046866305.1 Octopus bimaculoides
AGATACACTACCAGTAAAAACATGAAATTTCAAAGATAATTGTGATATGGTGTTATATGCTACACACACATATATATATGTATATATATATATATATATATATATATATATATATATATATATATATATATATATATATATATATAAATCCCAAAAGAAGAACAAGAACGCAACAGAAGACAATAAAACACTCGGACCGGACAGATAGACGATAGAAAGACGGACAGGAAAGACTGGTCATTCGTGGCCTCATCTGACCATCCGCCCCCCCCCAGATTTGAACAGTCTCAAGTGTAACCGGCTGAAACTGTAAGGATAAACTAGAAATTTGACTGAGGACAGGAGGCCACGAATGACTAGACCTTATTTCTTCCTGTCCGTCTTCTTGCTGTTTTTCCTGGTCATCTTTGTATTGTCTATCTGTCCGAATGTTTTATTGTCGTGTGTTGCGTTCTTGTTTAATTTGGGGGATTTATATATGCATATAATGGAGTACGTACATTTTTGCTAGCCTTATACACACGCACACACACACACACACATATATACAACTATGTAGTATGAGGGTTGTATATATCCATTTGTAGTATGAGGGATGGTAAGAGTGAACTTTCAAATATTGTTGTGTATTTGTTTTATGAAATATGTATCCATTGTTAATACCGAGTGACATATTTGTATGTGAATGTCTGAGAATGGCTTCTGCCGTGAATTTGAACGGTGTTCAGATAGTCACTGAATATCTGTAGATCATCATTTGATTACTCCACCAAGATAAAGCAGTCATCGACGAAGCAGTCCTATTTTTCGTTGACATATATCTTGAAATTTTTGTAAAAAACTTCTCTACTTACACATATAATTTTTTGTTTTAAAATCCCTTCACTACATCACCAAATCAAGGTGCAAGCTATCTAACCATAGCTGTACGCCTTGTTTATCGGCATACTTTGCCACCAAATTTAAAGGTTTTTCCCTCAAGTATCAGGTGTGTAGCTTTGGTAGTAAAATTCCTCTTGAAGGATTCGTTCTTCACACCATCTTTTCTACAGTGACCCAGTCGTTGTGTTGGAAACTAGCTCAGCAACTATTATTTTATTTGTGATCTGTGGATTTTAATACTTTTATTAATGGGTCTTTTGTTCTTTTATGGATATCTATATGTCCACACTAACACAGACACAGACAGACAGACACAGGTACAAACACACATTCATGAATATACAACAGATGCACACAATTGTTTGTAGAAACGCATCCAAAATTTACACACGTCCTATAGTTGCAGGTGCAGTCTTTTATCGATGAAAGACAATCTGAAAAAATACATGGAAAACGAGTTTTATTGCTTACTTAACATTATACAATGACAAACATGTGATATTTATGCACACACCTTATATAGCATAGACTTACACATTGAGACACGTACGTAGTCGTGGCCAAGAGTTTCGAACATAGGTCTGAAAATTACAATTTTGATGTTAAATGGCCAAAGTCATATTAAAAGTAAGCAATTTGGTCCAGAACTATATCTTTGATTTTGCTTATTTTTCTTCTAGATATTGAGCCATTGGATCAGTTATTAGGTAAGTATATCCCTACGTTGTATATATTTGAATAAAACTGTACTTGAGCATAACAATTTAAATTTTTTTTCAATATTCCAAACTTTTACCCACGAACATATCGACGCAGAAAACAGGAGCATACACACACACACACACACACACACACACATAGACTAATCAATCAAACGTTTCTTCCATAAGCACATGTTTATATTACATGAATACCTAACTGAGAGCAAACTGGTAATCGTTTTGTGGTAATCCCTTACTTTTTACTAATATATGTATGTATATATGTATATATATATATATATGCACACATATGCGATGTATATATAGATATGCATGCATATACGATACATATATATATATATATATATATAAATTGTAAATCCAAAAAATAACAGCAAAAATACGGTTTTCGGAGGACCGAAGAAATTATGTGTAAATGGAGAATTATACGAGGTATAGTACTATACAAAATATATAGTACTATAGTACTATAGTACTATACAAAATACCTAAAGGATCTTCACCTCTTATATCACACCTTTCTTCCTCCTTTAACGCCGATGTGATGTAATTTCCTGGGAGAGAAATACTTTTGCGGCTGAAGATAACTTTGTATTGTAAATTATACACTGATATAAAGCTTGAAACACGTGTACCGCAGAATCCTTTGTATTTTTGTTGTTATTTTTTGGATTTACAATTTATTCTTTCACCTCGACCACGAGCTGGCATACACAGGTGCTTACAATTGTCAAGTATTACCTCTAAATTTTACTTTACCTATATATATATATATAGACATACATACATATACATATGCATTTATATATATATATATATATATATATATATATATATATATATATATATATATATATATATATATATATATATGAGTGTATGTGAGTGTTTTTGTGCGTGCATTTGTGTGTTTTCGCAGATGTATTTTACGATGCTTTCTTTTTGTGTATTTTTGTATGTCTGGGATATATATATATATATATATATATATATATATATATATATATATATATATATATATATATATATATTTGGTCCAGAACTATATTTTTGATTTTGCTTATTTTTCTTCTAGATATTGAGCCATTGGATCAGTTATTAGGTAAGTATATCCCTACGTTGTATATATTTGAATAAAACTGTACTTGAGCATAACAATTTAAATTTTTTTTCAATATATATATATATATATATATATATATATATATATATATATATATATATATATATATATATATATATTGGAAAAAAAAGTTTTAAGAATTGATGGGAAGTATTTTTCAAAATGATTTGCATAAAATTGTTTTTAAGTGTCCGTTCTTAATTATTGGTTGGTAGTGATTTGGTCTATATTTAGTTGTGGTTTATATTTGCTAATAAATTGCATTTCTTTAGTTTTTGTTGTTGGTTGAAAGAATCTGAGCACTTGTAGAAGGGAAATATTTTGAAATTAGGTAAGTCCATTCCTGCACAGGTTGCGATGTGACTGCTTAAAGGAATTTCCTCGTGTTTTTATCACATATCTTTTGACAATGTATCGTCATTCTTTTGCGCAACCATCCACCCGTCTGACCTATCTAATTATGTTTGCAACCATTGCATGTAATTATGTAGATCAGGTTTTCTGTGTTGCATGTGAAACATCGCAAAAATAAACACACAAACATCTGAACACACACACAAACCGACAATACACTCACACACATATACACTCACTCACTCACTCACTCACTCACTCATATACACTCACTCACACATATACACACAAAAGAAAATATCCCATAAAAGCAAGAGCAACTACATCAGAAACATTTGTAATAATGATAAGGTATTCTTTTATTATTGAACAAAAACGTTAGACATAGAGTTTGCAATAGGATCGGGACGGATGATACAGATTTATATTAAATTGAAGACGTTCTTCCACTCTTTGCTGTAATATAACTTCCATTTGCCCACTGACTGGAGAGAAAAGACGTGTTTCTACATTAATAATCCTCATCATTACAACTGTTACGCGAGTTTTTCTCCAACAAATATATTTAGACAAACACACAAAAAAAAAACGTTGTGACACATTTATGCTGTTGGTACTTGAGATAAGCTGGGGATAAAGCTAAGAGTAATAGTTCACAGTGGCTAATAGCTGGTATTTAAAAGCAATACGAATAAGGGTATGTTAATTCCCTTACAAAATATATTGTTGATTTAACTGAAATACTCTCTCTTCGAGAGAAGATAGACAAACTGTAAATGAAAAGGAAAGATGACTACGAGAATCAGGATTTTATCGAGTTTGACATGGCATTCGGAAAGAGTGAGCATCAAAGTATAAACACGAAGGGTCAGCTGACAAACTATGTTTCTATGTATTTGCAAGTCTTTCGTTCTGTTATGGACAAGGTAGGGAAATGCTGAGCTGGTGACGCCTACTCAGGCACAAATACTCGATGGTAATATCTCCACTTCTCTGGTTAAAAAGCTAGCTGGGAAATATTATTAAGCAATAGTATTGATATTCACGTCGGCCACATTACCACATGATCCAGTTTCTTGTGATCTTGCCCATTCTTGGATTTCTCCTCTTGCCATTATTGCAAAGATTATTGCTCCAGATACACATATAGCAGCACATAATGCAAACACGATCTGCCATTCCTCTTGTGTATCGTTTGGGGTGAGAGCCTTTGCAGATAAGGAACTAATGCTGCCCGATGCTGCAGCAAAAGTGTTCGCAATTCCAAATATAATACCAACATAACTCGGGGCAATGTCATTGCTATTAACGAGGGCTACACCACTGGTAAGTGATATTGCTATACCACTGAGAAACAAAAGCGAAGTTATTAAAATGGTATGGTCACATCTAAGAAATCCTATGGCAGCCAACAGACCTGCTGGAATAATCATAGAAAAGGTTTCGAATAGGACTCTAACAGAACGAGTAGACAGATATTTCTTTGAATGTACAAAATCTGCAAGTTTTCCACATAGAGGTAGACCAATCATTAGACCAAACGAAGGAGCAGACGACATTAAACCACTGGATATTATATTAATGCTTAAGGTGTGTTTCATATATAGAGGTAGCAACACCTGAAAAATGGACCCCATCCAGTCAAAAACGAACAAACTGAAAATAATGGCCCAAACTGCAGGTGAAGAAAGCAGCCGTTTCCAAGGTACATTTTTAACAACATTCTCACTTATTGTAGTTCTGTTTATGTAAGAACGTTCTTCTTCGCTGATAGTGGATTATCATAAACCACATAAAACCACAAACAACTAAACAGGAACGATAATCCACCAAATATATAAAATATGGAACCCCATCCATTATCAAATCCATATACACAGAGGTAACCTGCTGTTGAAAGACCTAAATATTACCTAGAAATTGACCAGCAAATGTAAACCCAATCAGTACAGAAATTTCATTTGACGGACCCCAACGTCCGAATAAGGACTGAATTGCTGGGAATAAGGGTCCCGAAACTGCGCCTGTTAATATCCTTAGTACAAGCGTAAAGTAACCACTAATTCGAGACAAACTTGGGTATAAAATTGTAAGAATGGATGCTGAGAGAATTGAACCCCCTAGAACTCGTTTCGCACCGTATTTGTCTGCCAATAAACCGCCAATAAAATTAGTTGCCATATATCCGTAGAAGAACCCAGTCAGGATGTTCGCTTACAAGGTGTCACTCCATTCGAACTCTCCTTCAAAATTTGCTTTTGTTGTCTTATTATCCAAACCGGAACAATATTGGCTGTTTGCCGTAAAATTCACTTCCTCTCTTGTATGATTGAGTGGTTTCAACATACAAAGAAAGGCCATACTTAGATCAACTCGCATTGCTTGTAGCAGAAGACAAGTCATACAACAAGTATAGCATAATCTCCACCGACATGAATGATAACGCTTAATCCAGTTGGTAAATGCAGACATTTTTGTTAACTTTGATTTCACTGATTTTCATAATATTTCGCTTGATGAAAATGAAAGTGAAAGTATGTATATTCAGTGATGTGTGCGGTAATTTCTCAATATGGAATCAATGACATAAAAGATTGCCTCAAAAATCAGCAGCTTATTCGTTTCTTTTGGTTAGCTTGATTACATAAAATAAATTATGTTTGTTTGGTCTCTGAAGTGTATATTTGATTAGACGAAACATGGACTCCAATAACTAAAATTAAAATGTCTTTAGTACCAATATGTTTCACAATTATTCCATCATCGATAAATATATTCCATTATCGATAAATATATTCCATTATCGATAAATATATTGCATTATCGATAAATATAAATGGCATTTACCAATGAATATAGTATCTGGTATCAATACAAATCAATCAAAATCTTTTCGTTATATATTTCTGTTCCTTATTATTTGAAATTAGAATAAATCACTGTTAATCAAGAAAATGTCCAAGAAATAAGATAACTGTAAAGGTGCAATAGTCTTTTATTTTGGTATAATCTGTAATATTGGAAGAGGCAATAATCCGGCTTAACTGTGTACTGTAGATATAATGTCTCACTCGTGTTTAAGAAACAATTGATAAGTAAATGGTGAACGACTGTTGACGGTAAGATGTCTGCTCAGTTCCAGTTGGTTCTATGATTTGTTGAATAGTATTCCTCGTAAAAGTTCAGTGTAGATGCCATAGTAAAAACTCTGCGTGCGAAACTATTTGTTTTGATACGTTTGATTAAATAAAAAAAAGCTCTGTATGGCTGCGCGGTGGCGTTTACTATATAGTTTCCTTCCCAGTTGAGTCATTCCAGGTAATCGATTCCTTGTATTTAAAATGTGATAGAAATTAAAGATGGCGATTCTGGAAATACTAGTCCAAGGAGAAATATTGGCGGAGAGAATCGGTGAAGTTGAAAATTAAGTTTTGGGGATATTTCTGTACGGCCCATGTTGTCCTAATCAGGCAAAGGCAAAACGTATGCGATTCTGAATAGTAAGAGCCTGTATCAATATAAGAATTACATATTAGTTAACATATATACATGCATACTCATATATATATACACATATATATATATATGAAAGAAATAATTAAGATTCAGTTATATTAGGTACTTAAGTTGAAGCACCAAGTCAGTCCGGCCTTATCCGCACAGCTCGATGTAAGCTGAATAAAATCAAAGCAAGTGTCAAGTATTAGTGCAATACGACCGTTTCAAACGGCTCCATTTAATTGAAAAATGCAAGTATTACATCAATTTAAATATATTGCTATCTTCCATTGCAAGAAATATGGATTTTCAACACACAAGATATATGTTAATATAATTTTAAACTAATATTTTATCAGAGCTACAAGAGGAAAGAATTTCATGTTGTCACTATTACACCAAGAATAAGTTAAGAACAACTACAATTTTGGAGTTCCATGGAACACAGTGGGGGTTATAGAGTTGTAAAGTTTTGTTAATTCTTACTATATATATATATATATATATATATATATATATATATATATATATATACGACGAGTTTCTTTCCCTTTCCGTCTCGCAAAATAAGGACCTACCCCATCTAATGGAAGATATAACCCACAATAAAGTAGAGAACACACACAAAAAGCAAAAAAAAAATTAAAAAATTACAGATTCACCTCCCATTTACTGCATAAATAATTGTGAACAATTAGCTCCCCAAGCAATAAGTTTTTCCCCCTGACCATTTATCTCTTTCAACTCTCAGTTTGATGGGCAATGCTAAATTGCTCCTTACTTCAATTATGTTGAAAGAACAAAACCTTAGTTTGTACAAAATTGTATATCTTTATTCTCATGACTCTAATATACTCTTAAATCCTGAAAAACAAATCTTCTGTGTTTTTTCATCTTTTCTCTTTCTCTATATATATCCACCGCGTGTGTTTACTCACTAAAATATTTTCTACCTTATATATATATAAAAGCAAATGATCATTATAAGAATTCATTAATAGGGGTTCAATAAACGTCATGAAATGAACAATGCTGGATTATTAATTTATATATATATATATATATATATATATATATATACATACATACATACATACATACATATATATATATATATATATATATATATATATATATATATATATATATATATATATATATATATATATATATATATATATATATATATATATATATATGAGAAAGTTGGTATGTGAAAGCACGTGGTTGGATGTATAAAAGATAGTAAGAGTGAAAAAACTACAGAAGGCTTGTGTTACATGGTTAAAGTATATATTTAAATTATGTCAAAAAAATTTTTGAAAAATGTTAGAAAATCTTTTTGGTATATAAACATTGTATTTTGAGAAATAACCGGTTTCGTGTTGTCTTTTCAAATTTCTCTACTGAGACTGGAACGAACACGACACAATGAAGTAGAGAAATTTGAAAAGACAACACGAAACCGGTTATTTCTCAAAATACAATGTTTATATACCAAAAAGATTTTATAACATTTTTCTAACATTTTTCTGACATAATTTAAATATATACTTTAACCATGTAACACAAGCCTTCTGTAGTTTTTTCACTCTTATTATCTTTTATATATATATGTATATATATATATATATATATATATATATATATATATATATATATATAATGGCTGTGTGGTGACTGGACCTTGAAGCCAGTGGGCTTCAGGGTTCAGTCACACCTCTTACCACCTTTGGCAACTAACTTCTACTATAGCCTCGTGACCAAAGCCTTGTGAGTAGTCTGAAAGAAGCCCATCGTATATGTGTGTGTGAATTTGAGCGTGTCTATGTCGTTGTGCCAGTGGTTATCTGGCTTACCACCACTTGAGTATCGTTTACCACCTTGAAATATATATGTGTGTGTTTGTTTCTGTGTGTGCGTTTATGTGTGCATGTGTGTGTGTGTGTGCATACGACACAAACACACACATATACATTTATACACACACACATATATACACACATATATATATATAATATCTAGTGCATGACAGTTGAATGTAGCTTCAGTAGTGAACAAAGAAAATAATTCACAGCTTTACACAGAACAATTATTTGCCTTGTAACGCATTGGTTGTTCGACTCCACTGCACCAAGTATAAAATTGTCAAAATTGATAGGAGTGGATGAATTCTGTGCTTAAGTTTTATTTTCTATGCACAAACTTTTATTTTCTATGCACAAACTAATTTGTGTTTGCTTTTAATATAAAATTTCACCGCGACCTGTTCACTTACAAAATTGTGCTGCACAATTTTGTCAGTGAAAAGGTTGCGGTCTCAAAGCGACGAAAATATTTTGACAAATTAAATTTAAATGTTGAAGTGAATCTGACGGCTTTCGTGTGTTATTTTAAATGGCTTATAAACACCTTCCACGCTGCAATTGTTTTTGTTCCAGCACACGATCTCAGATCAGGTCACTTGCTATGCAAGTACATCTCTCTCTCTCTCTCTCTCTCTCTCTCTATATATATATATATATATATACATACAGAGGTTCAATACCCCTTTAAGAGATTTTAAAATTCAATGAATTTATTGGTTTATTACCTATTCTTAGTATTGAATATTATATTTAATATTCAATTGTAAGATAATTAGATAAACCAGAGTTTATATATATTTAAGAAATGAGAAAATAGAGATAATTAAATTGATAAATGTTTATTACTTACAACAGTAGATAACATGCCTGACAGCGTTTTTGATTCAAAACTTCAGAAATTAATGAGTAGAATTAAAAACATTATAAAGTTGAATCTTATCGGAGGTAGAAAAAGATATACCATTACATCATTTTCATATTTTTGTGTGTTGAGTGTTAGGAGCGTATTCACTAGCTGATTAATGTTTTATAGAAAGAACACGGTATAAACCTTACAAGGGGGGCAGTTAGTATGTGTAGAGAAGTTATAAAAAGGAAACGAAGAATAAAATATAGTAATAAAGCGTATATCTGTATAAAATATATTTAAGTATCAAATAAAAGTAATTCTGAATGTATTGACAAGAATTTAAGTAATATAGTATATATTATGGGGAGTTATTAAAAGTATAAAATAAACAATGTATTAATTAATCTTTTAATTAACCTATAATTAATTATGAAGAAAAAATAGGGTAAATATATTTAAAATAGTTAAGTATTTAAGTAATTAAGGTGTATGAATATGTAAATATGTAAATATGTAAGTACAAAAGTGTAAATATGTAAAAATGTAAGTACAAAAGTGTAAATATGTAAATATGTAAGTACAAAAGTATAAATATGTAAAAATGTAAGTACAAAAGTGTAATATAATAGATAAAAATATATTTTTTTGAGTGCATACATAAAAAATACAATACAGAATTTATCTGTATAGAGATACAAGAAAAATACAACAGGAATATAGTAAAATAATAATGGATATAGAAGTAAATAGGCAAATAAGAATTCTGTTATTACGCAAATATAAACTTATGTCTACACGCAGATGTATAATAAATACAAATAATTAATTATGAGTAAAAAACGTGCTACAATTTATGTAAAATTTATATATATATGAAAACATATATATACATGAGAACCTGAAGCATTTATAAGGAATTAAGAGTGTATGTATTAGTGCTAAAACATTATTTATTATCTCAAGCTTAGGAGCATACTTAATTTCAAATAGGGTTCATGAAGATAGAAAAGAATACTAAACGAATACAGTAATGAATAAATAAATAGATATTTAATATACATACATGTTTGTAGTAGAGGAGAGTCAAACCCCACTAAAATTAATATTGTGTTGATGAATTAAAGACATAAACAAAGGCATAAGCAAGAGTCCATTGGTCAAATTTTCAAATAAAGAGCGTTCTATCAAACTGGATTCATTAACGAGAATATAAATTTTATATGGAGAAAATACAGAGAGGAAGAGAAATAGAAAAATAGCATAAATGAAATGCTATAGTTATTAGGTGGAAGTAGATATCTTAGATCAAAGAAAAATATTATAGTTATATTACGGTTTAAGGGACAAAATAACATATGTACTATTGAAATATAGATAAGTGAAAAAGAAAGAAAAGAAATGAGATAAGAGCCTATATAAGATGTTATAAATATAAATCAATTAAAGGGTTAAAGTCGCTTATATCTAGGCGAATGAAAATTTTAGTTTATAGCAATGATATTCTATATAAGTAAAAAATAACAGTCAAGAGGAGGTAAGTATATGTAGTAATGTTGTACAAACATTAAGTGAATAAAAATTTTAGATATACAAACATATAAAATTAATATATATATTTTACATATTTTAGCTCAGTAAATAAATAAATAAATCAAGATACATAAAGTGGCGAGATAAAATTAGTTTTAGATGAAAATATATATCTTTACATATTGTGGGAAGAGTATAAGATATAATATAAATAACAATATGCATATAAAATGTATAAAGTTTTAATGATTATAAACATAACTGCATATAATAATAAAATAAAATAAATATATAAGTAAATTATTAATTAATCAATTAAATGAAAATAAATGAAGTGAAATAAATAGGAAGATACAATAAGTGTACAACTAACTCATTTTTAAGAGATAAGAATATGTGTAGAAAAATTATACTGTATAAAGATATATTAGCATCTTAAAACGTATGTGTTGAAACACTATCCTACATATACGTTAAAAACATTAAAATGATATTTAAAATACAACAGTAAATCCTCGCGAAAAAGTGAATCAAGAAATGTTTAGATGGAAGGTAAAATTCCCAATTATTAGATGGTGGTACTCCAATTTCAAGAAGGAAGTGGTGATACTCCGACGGCCGTTTCAAGCGTACAGTAATCCATACAGATAAAGGATATCCATATCCAAATTTGAGACACTGCCTCTTTCATCGCGGGGAATGTATTAGTTAAGGATTCACATCTCATATACGGGATGCTTAAACATTTCTGTATTCACCTTTTCCCGTGTATTTACACTTTTAAAACTTTTTTACTAGCCTTTGAAGAACGTTTTTGATTAATGTTTTTTTATATATTTATGTATCTGTAAATTATTTATATTTTTCAATATTTCAATGAGTGATACATTAAATATATTTTAATAATCTGCATACACCAGTTTTATGGCTGAGTAGATGATGTATTATTATTCTCAATTGTTGAACCCGCCTAATTCTAAAATTTTTTTACTAGCCTTTGAAGAACGTTTTTGATTAATGGTTTTTATATATTTATGTATCTGTAAATTATTTATATTTTTCAATATTTCAATGAGTGATACATTAAATATATTTTAATAATCTGCATACACCAGTTTTATGGCTGAGTAGATGATGTATTATTATTCTCAATATAATATTATACGTACATATATATATATATATATATATATATATATATATATATAACGTCTCAGGTTGTCTGTCTGAGCACTTCACACCTCTCTCTACATAATAAACAATACTATAAGTCTGTGTGTGTGTGTGTGTGTGTGTGTGTGTGTGTGTGTGTGTGTGTGTGTGTGTGTCTATATACATATATATGCAATGTATAAAATCATGTCACAAATATATTTGAAAGTTTTTTTACTAGTTGCGTAACCATGCACTGCAACACCTTTAGAAAAAGAAATTTAATCAGGGGAGGGTGAATGAAAGAAGGGCATGTACTGAAACACCGCATAGTCACGACTTTAATCTATCTCTTACTCTTCTGTTTTTATATTTACCCTAAATGACCAGGTTACTTCAGCTGCATATAAAATAAAACGAGAAACAGGAAATTACTGATTTTCATTGACAAGCTGAATTCGTTTGATTAACATCGAGAAATTAAAGACACCTTCGCAAAACTCATCTCACATTTCAATCAA
>NC_142952.1:2626682-2634182 GCF_046866305.1 Octopus bimaculoides
ACGTCGTCTGGGGAATCATTGCGAACCTCCTGAACCTCCAAGTCATCCAGGTAAAAATCACAAGGAGTGAGAACCAGACTTCTTGGGCTTCGGCGGTCACAGTTTTCAGGGTTTAGCTCCCACACGTAATGGGATTTCCACGGATGAAAATTCAATTTTTTATGCGACACCTTATGTATCGTTGTTCATCCACTTTCATGAGCTGCTGGACGTGTTGATTTTCGCGGTCTGCGATTAAACATTTCCTGCACTGCTGTCACCTTCTCCGTTGATCTGGATGTGGCTGGACGGCCAGTCCTTGCCTCGTTCACAGAGGCCTTGGCTATCAGCTTCGCATGAATGCATTTTATTGTCTACATATGTAGTTTTGCATGCTCACCTTTCCATGCAAGCCACCATCTCTGAACGAAAGCAATGGAATTCCACACTTCATAGCATGCTGCTATCCTAGCTCACTCCTCAACAGTCAAGCAACTGGTCATCTTGGAAAATAAGAAATATTAGATTTATAAGCCCTAAAATTCACTCCATAATTGCCCATGGGCGTAGTGGTTAAGAGCGCGGGTTTCTAACCCCAAGATTCCGAGTTCGATTTCAGGCAGTGGCCTGAATAATAATAATAATAATAATAATAATAATAATAATAATAATAATAATAATAATAATAATTATAACAACAACAACAACAAAAACAACAACAACAACAACAACAACAACAACAACAACAACATCGAAAAATACCTTAAGAATGAGAATCCAGGTTCGAAATTTCCCCAAGACACCTGATGAAGGCTGGAGGGTATATCAACCGAAACGTTGTGTTAACAACAAATACGATGAGGACAAATATCGGTCATATGTAAATAATGTAAATAATGTACATAATTCCCCATCTCTTAAATATAGAACTGCATACATAGTTAGCACAACAGTGTTATGATCTGAGAATGTCGTTGGTGCCGCCTTCACATTGTGGATAAAGTCCACATTATTTGTGAAACATAGGTCCAATGTTGTTTCCCCTGGTTGGTCTGAGCATCAATTGTCCCATGCACAGCTCATTAGTAAGTTCAAATAATGACTCTACATGCTTTTGTTCATACAGTGACATCTCAGAGAGGATGTGGCCTTCTGGCCATTTAACATATATATGTATATATATTAACTAATATTGGTTTCTTGTATCGATTCAGGGTCACACGATTTAGAAAATGCTGAACCGGAAAATTCTTACCTGAACCAAGAACGTAAATAAGATGCAAAAAATACTGCAACGATTTTATTTCCCAACTTCGCCAAGTCTGTCCACCAACCTTCACTGATATTCGTCACTGAACAATATTTCCTAAAGCTGGATCTTCAGTTCCTGAAACATTTTAAATACATGTTGTGGATTATATGGAATTACTCAACCTCAACAGAAAACTATATTGTAAACGAAAAGAAACAGTATAACTCAGTTAAATACTTAAACAAGTCAAATAATACATATCACATTGCAAAACATAGTTTTCCAGGAATTTACTATCGTTCTGTATAGTAGACTCCGATTTACCAGAAATCTTGTTTAACAAAATACCACAGAAAACTGAACAGACAACTTGCCATAACCAGTCGTTCAGCATAGGTCTTTCAACTGTTTCTTAAATACGTGTGAGACTTTTTATCTGCAGTAGACAGTTGAGTGCGGTATTATTGCCTTTTCCAGACGTTACAGATTATAGCAAAATACCGGATCCTATGTCACAACTCTGCACTTTCACATTTATCGTATTTCTTCATCGTTTTCTTGACTTTACGTGGTGTTTCCTATTTCAAAATAAACGGGAACAGAAGTAATTTTCGAAAACAATTAGAACTATCATTTATCAATTCATGGTTTTATATTCGTTGATAAAAGACGTCCATGCTTATCGATAATACACTGTACCAACTTTCTCTGAAATATGAAGACACCAAAGACGTCCTCATCATAACCTCCAGTGATCATAATTCATCCAGTCTTAATCTACACTTAATACCAAACGAGAATAATCTATTTCATTAAATCAAGCTGAACAAAGGAAACAAATAAGTTCTTAAAATTGCAACTGCCTTTAAGACTTAAATAATTCAGTAATTAATATACTTTCGAAAATAAAGCAAAATATTGTGAGAATCGGTAGAAATTGAAGTTATAGAAAATGTCTAAATTTACCAATTATCTTAAGCGTTACCTTTCATGTCGATGGAGATTAAGCTATTCGTGCGCAATTGCTTTTATTTTGATGCAAACATTAAGAGTTGATCTAAGCATGGCTTTTGTCTGCATGTTAAAAGCACGCAATCATACAAATGAGGGTGTTAACTTTACAGCTGATAACCAGCATTGTTCTGATTTTGGTAATGATTCAATTAATGGAAATTTTGATGGAGAATTCGAATGGAGCGACACGTTACAAGCAAACATGTTGGCTGGGTATTTCTATGGATATATAGGAGCTAATATTTTAGGTGGTGTATTGGCAGATAGATATGGTGGGAAAAGAGTTCTCGGAACTTCACTTCTCTTAGCATCCATTTTGACCATTCTTCACCCAAGTTTATCGCGAATTAGTGGTTACTTTACGCTTGTTCTAAGGATATTAACAGGTATGGCATCAGGACCGATATTCCCATCAGTTCAGTCCTTGTTTGGACGTTGGGCCCCTCCAAAGGAACTTAGTTCATTGATTGGGTTTGCATTTGGTGGCCAACATTTAGGTACTGTTGTATGTCTTTCAATATCTGGTCTTCTTTGTGTTTATGGCTTTGATAACAGATGGGGTTCTATATTCTATATATTTGGTGGGATATCGTTAGTGTTTAGTTGTTTGTGGTTTTATGTTGTTTATGATAATCCAGACGTCCATCCCACTATCAGCAAAGAAGAACGTTCTTATCTAAACAGAACTATAAAAAGTGAGAAAGTAGTTAAAAATGTACCATGGAGACAACTGCTTTCTTCACCTGCAGTTTGGGCCATTAACTTTGGCTGGTTCGCTCATAGTTGGACAGATTTGTCCTTCCAGGTGTTGCTACCTATATATGTGAAGGGTGCCTTAAACGTTGATGCAACCTCAAACGGTTTAATGTCATCAGCCCCAGCGGTTGCACAAACGATTGCTCTACCGTTGTGTGGAAAATTTGCTGATATTTTACGTTTAAAGAAATACCTGTCAACTCGTTCTGTTCGAGTTTTATTCCAAACCATTGCTCTAATTAGTTCAGCATGTATATTGATTGGCATAGGATTCCTCAGATGTGATCAAACCCTTGTGATAACTATCATGTTGTTTTTCAGTGGTATATCCCTATCATTTTCTAGTGGTGGTTCAATAGTGAGCAACAGTGACATTGCCCCAAGTTATGCTGGTATTATATTTGGAATTGCCAACGCTTTTGGAACAGTAGCCGGTAGTATTGGTACGGTGTCTGCAAAAGCTCTCACCCCAAACGGTACGCAACGAGAATGGCAGATCGTGTTTGCCTTGTATGCTGCTGTATGTGTAGCTGGTGCGATATTATTTGCAATATTTGCCAGAGGAGAAATCCAAGATTGGGCACATATAGAGGAAACTGATTCGTCTAATAATCCCCAAACCATGAATGTTAGCGTAATATCTTAGCAAGGGTGCACATGACTGTATAACTTATAAATTTCTGTAATTATTTTATTGCTATCTTCCATTGCCAGAAATATGAATTTTCAACACACAAGATATATGTTAATATAATTTTCAACTAATATTTTATCAGAGCTAAAAGAGGAAAGAATTTCATGTTGTCACTATTACACCAAGAATAAGCTAAGAACAACTACAATTTTGGAGTTGCATGGAACACAGTGGGGTTTATAGAGTTGTAAAGTTTTGTTAATTCTTACTATATATATATATATACATACATATATATATATATATATATATATATATATATATATATATATATATATATATATATATATATATATACATATATATATATATATATATATATATATATATATATATATATATATATATATAAATATATATATATATATATACGACGAGTTTCTTTCCATTTCCGTCTCGCAAAATAAGGACCTACCCCATCTAATGGAAGATATAACCCACAATAAAGTAGAGAACACACACAAAAAGCAAAAAAAAAAAAAAAAAAAAATTACAGATTCACCTCCCATTTACTGCATAAATAATTGTGAACAATTAGCTCCCCAAGCAATAATTTTTTCCCCCTGAGCATTTATCTCAACTCTCAGTTTGATGGGCAATGCAAAACTGCTCCTTACTTCAATTATGTTGAAAGAACAAAACCTTAGTTTGTACAAAATTGTATATCTTTATTCTCATGACTCTAATATACTCTTAAATCCTGAAAAACAAATCTTCTGTGTTTTTTCATCTTTTCTCTTTCTCTATATATATCCACCGCGTGTGTTTACTCACTAAAATATTTTCTACCTTATATAAAAGCAAATGATCATTATAAGAATTCATTAATAGGGGTTGTCTGTCTTACCACCACTTGAGTATCGTTTACCACCTTGAAATATATATATGTGTGTGTTTGTTTCTGTGTGTGTGTTTGTGTGTGCATGTGTGTGTGTGTGTGCATACAACACAAACACACACATATACATTTATACACACACACATATACACACATATATATATATAATATCTAGTGCATGACAGTTGAATGTAGCTTCAGTAGTGAACAAAGAAAATAATTCACAGCTTTACACAGAACAATTATTTGCCTTGTAACGCATTGGTTGTTCGACTCCACTGCACCAAGTATAAAATTGTCAAAATTGATAGGAGTGGATGAATTCTGTGCTTAAGTTTTATTTTCTATGCACAAACTTTTATTTTCTATGCACAAACTTTTATTTTCTATGCACAAACTTTTATTTTCTATGCACAAACTAATTTGTGTTTGCTTTTAATATAAAATTTCACCGCGACCTGTTCACTTACAAAATTGTGCTGCACAATTTTGTCAGCGAAAAGGTTGCGGTCTCAAAGCGACGAAAATATTTTGACAAATTAAATTTAAATGTTAAAGTGAATCTGACGGCTTTTGTGTGTTATTTTAAATGGCTTATAAACACCTTCCACGCTGTAATTGTTTTTGTTCCAGCACACGATCTCAGATCAGGTCACTTGCTATGCAAGTACATCTCTCTCTCTCTCTCTATATATATATATATATACATATATATATATATATATATATATATATATATATATATATATATATATATATATATATATATACATATGATTTCAATTAGAGGTTCAATACCTCTTTAAGGGATTTTAAAATTCAATGAATTTATTGGTTTATTACCTATTCCTAGTATTGAATATTATATTTAATATTCAACTGTAAGATAATTAGATAAACCAGAGTTTATATATATTTAAGAAATGAGAAAATAGAGATAATTAAATTGATAAATGTTTATTATTTGCAACAGTAGATAACATGCCTGACAGCGTTTTTGATTCAAAACTTCAGAAATTAATGAGTAGAATTAAAGACATTATAAAGTTGAATCTTATCGGAGGTAGAAAAAGATATACCATTACATCATTTTCATATTTTTGTGTGTTGAGTGTTAGGAGCGTATTCACTAGCTGATTAATGTTTTATAGAAAGAACACGGTATAAACCTTACAAGGGGGGCAGTTAGTATGTGTAGAGAAGTTATAAAAAGGAAACGAAGAATAAAATATAGTAATAAAGCGTATATCTGTATAAAATATATTTAAGTATCAAATAAAAGTAATTCTGAATGTATTGACAAGAATTTAAGTAATATAGTATATATTATGGGGAGTTATTAAAAGTATAAAATAAACAATGTATTAATTAATCTTTTAATTAACCTATAATTAATTATGAAGAATAAATAGGGTAAATATATTTAAAATAGTTAAGTATTTAAGTAATTAAGGTGTATGAATATGTAAATATGTAAATATGTAAGTACAAAAGTGTAAATATGTAAAAATGTAAGTACAAAAGTGTAAATATGTAAAAATGTAAGTACAAAAGTGTAATATAATAGATAAACATATTTTTTTGATTGCATACATAAAAAATACAATACAGAATTTATCTGTATAGAGATACAAGAAAAATACAACAGGAATATAGTAAAATAATAATGGATATAGAAGTAAATAGGCAAATAAGAATTCTGTTATTATGCAAATATAAACTTATGTCTACACGCAGATGTATAATAAATACAAATAATTAATTATGAGTAAAAAACGTGCTACAATTTATGTAAAATTTATATATATATGAAAACATATATATACATGAGAACCTGAAGCATTTATAAGGAATTAAGAGTGTATGTATTAGTGCTAAAACATTATTTATTATCTCAAGCTTAGGAGCATACTTAATTTCAAATAGGGTTCATGAAGATAGAAAAGAATACTAAACGAATACAGTAATGAATAAATAAATAGATATTTAATATACATACATGTTTGTAGTAGAGGAGAGTCAAACCCCCCTAAAATTAATATTGTGTTGATCAATTAAAGACATAAACAAAGGCATAAGCAAGAGTCCATTGGTCAAATTTTCAAATAAAGAGCGTTCTATCAAACTGGATTCATTAACGAGAATATAAATTTTATATGGAGAAAATACAGAGAGGAAGAGAAATAGAAAAATAGCATAAATGAAATGCTATAGTTATTAGGTGGAAGTAGATATCTTAGATCAAAGAAAAATATTATAGTTATATTACGGTTTAAGGGACAAAATAACATATGTACTATTGAAATATAGATAAGTGAAAAAGAAAGAAAAGAAATGAGATAAGAGCCTATATAAGATGTTATAAATATAAATCAATTAAAGGGTTAAAGTCGCTTATATCTAGGCGAATGAAAATTTTAGTTTATAGCAATGATATTCTATATAAGTAAAAAATAACAGTCAAGAGGAGGTAAGTATATGTAGTAATGTTGTACAAACATTAAGTGAATAAAAATTTTAGATATACAAACATATAAAATTAATATATATATTTTACATATTTTAGCTCAGTAAATAAATAAATAAATCAAGATACATAAAGTGGCGAGATAAAATTAGTTTTAGATGAAAATATATATCTTTACATATTGTGGGAAGAGTATAAGATATAATATAAATAACAATATGCATATAAAATGTATAAAGTTTTAATGATTATAAACATAACTGCATATAATAATAAAATAAAATAAATATATAAGTAAATTATTAATTAATCAATTAAATGAAAATAAATGAAGTGAAATAAATAGGAAGATACAATAAGTGTACAACTAACTCATTTTTAAGAGATAAAAATATGTGTAGAAAAATTATACTGTATAAAGATATATTAGCATCTTAAAACGTATGTGTTGAAACACTATCCTACATATACGTTAAAAACATTAAAATGATATTTAAAAT
>NC_142952.1:2639182-2646682 GCF_046866305.1 Octopus bimaculoides
TTGTTCATACAGTGACATCTCAGAGAGGATGTGGCCTTCTGGCCATTTAACATATATATGTATATATATTAACTAATATTGGTTTCTTGTATCGATTCAGGGTCACACGATTTAGAAAATGCTGAACCGGAAAATTCTTACCTGAACCAAGAACGTAAATAAGATGCAAAAAATACTGCAACGATTTTATTTCCCAACTTCGCCAAGTCTGTCCACCAACCTTCACTGATATTCGTCACTGAACAATATTTCCTAAAGCTGGATCTTCAGTTCCTGAAACATTTTAAATACATGTTGTGGATTATATGGAATTACTCAACCTCAACAGAAAACTATATTGTAAACGAAAAGAAACAGTATAACTCAGTTAAATACTTAAACAAGTCAAATAATACATATCACATTGCAAAACATAGTTTTCCAGGAATTTACTATCGTTCTGTATAGTAGACTCCGATTTACCAGAAATCTTGTTTAACAAAATACCACAGAAAACTGAACAGACAACTTGCCATAACCAGTCGTTCAGCATAGGTCTTTCAACTGTTTCTTAAATACGTGTGAGACTTTTTATCTGCAGTAGACAGTTGAGTGCGGTATTATTGCCTTTTCCAGACGTTACAGATTATAGCAAAATACCGGATCCTATGTCACAACTCTGCACTTTCACATTTATCGTATTTCTTCATCGTTTTCTTGACTTTACGTGGTGTTTCCTATTTCAAAATAAACGGGAACAGAAGTAATTTTCGAAAACAATTAGAACTATCATTTATCAATTCATGGTTTTATATTCGTTGATAAAAGACGTCCATGCTTATCGATAATACACTGTACCAACTTTCTCTGAAATATGAAGACACCAAAGACGTCCTCATCATAACCTCCAGTGATCATAATTCATCCAGTCTTAATCTACACTTAATACCAAACGAGAATAATCTATTTCATTAAATCAAGCTGAACAAAGGAAACAAATAAGTTCTTAAAATTGCAACTGCCTTTAAGACTTAAATAATTCAGTAATTAATATACTTTCGAAAATAAAGCAAAATATTGTGAGAATCGGTAGAAATTGAAGTTATAGAAAATGTCTAAATTTACCAATTATCTTAAGCGTTACCTTTCATGTCGATGGAGATTAAGCTATTCGTGCGCAATTGCTTTTATTTTGATGCAAACATTAAGAGTTGATCTAAGCATGGCTTTTGTCTGCATGTTAAAAGCACGCAATCATACAAATGAGGGTGTTAACTTTACAGCTGATAACCAGCATTGTTCTGATTTTGGTAATGATTCAATTAATGGAAATTTTGATGGAGAATTCGAATGGAGCGACACGTTACAAGCAAACATGTTGGCTGGGTATTTCTATGGATATATAGGAGCTAATATTTTAGGTGGTGTATTGGCAGATAGATATGGTGGGAAAAGAGTTCTCGGAACTTCACTTCTCTTAGCATCCATTTTGACCATTCTTCACCCAAGTTTATCGCGAATTAGTGGTTACTTTACGCTTGTTCTAAGGATATTAACAGGTATGGCATCAGGACCGATATTCCCATCAGTTCAGTCCTTGTTTGGACGTTGGGCCCCTCCAAAGGAACTTAGTTCATTGATTGGGTTTGCATTTGGTGGCCAACATTTAGGTACTGTTGTATGTCTTTCAATATCTGGTCTTCTTTGTGTTTATGGCTTTGATAACAGATGGGGTTCTATATTCTATATATTTGGTGGGATATCGTTAGTGTTTAGTTGTTTGTGGTTTTATGTTGTTTATGATAATCCAGACGTCCATCCCACTATCAGCAAAGAAGAACGTTCTTATCTAAACAGAACTATAAAAAGTGAGAAAGTAGTTAAAAATGTACCATGGAGACAACTGCTTTCTTCACCTGCAGTTTGGGCCATTAACTTTGGCTGGTTCGCTCATAGTTGGACAGATTTGTCCTTCCAGGTGTTGCTACCTATATATGTGAAGGGTGCCTTAAACGTTGATGCAACCTCAAACGGTTTAATGTCATCAGCCCCAGCGGTTGCACAAACGATTGCTCTACCGTTGTGTGGAAAATTTGCTGATATTTTACGTTTAAAGAAATACCTGTCAACTCGTTCTGTTCGAGTTTTATTCCAAACCATTGCTCTAATTAGTTCAGCATGTATATTGATTGGCATAGGATTCCTCAGATGTGATCAAACCCTTGTGATAACTATCATGTTGTTTTTCAGTGGTATATCCCTATCATTTTCTAGTGGTGGTTCAATAGTGAGCAACAGTGACATTGCCCCAAGTTATGCTGGTATTATATTTGGAATTGCCAACGCTTTTGGAACAGTAGCCGGTAGTATTGGTACGGTGTCTGCAAAAGCTCTCACCCCAAACGGTACGCAACGAGAATGGCAGATCGTGTTTGCCTTGTATGCTGCTGTATGTGTAGCTGGTGCGATATTATTTGCAATATTTGCCAGAGGAGAAATCCAAGATTGGGCACATATAGAGGAAACTGATTCGTCTAATAATCCCCAAACCATGAATGTTAGCGTAATATCTTAGCAAGGGTGCACATGACTGTATAACTTATAAATTTCTATAATTATTTTATTGTGTCTGGAATGATTAGGTTTTGTTAATTAAACATGATTTGGTTTTGATAGAATAAAAATGTTAGAAATGGTTAAGTTTTGGTTTAATTTTTTTCAATGAGGTAAGTTTATGTCTTTATCCATCTACGTTGTTTTGGGCTAATATCTACTTTCAGTATGTATTGGGTTACGATTCAGACAGCACTGAAAGCAAGTCTTTTCAGTAATGTAGTAACTTAATAATGCAATACTGTGACACCGTATCTATTTACAGCAATTTGAGAATGTTCTTCGCATTCAAGTTCAGGTGACGTACATACAACTTTAAAGGCTTTTGTGTGTAAGCGGTACTTTTTTATGCAAACACAAACATACTATGAAGTATACTAAATGATTTCTATATGTCACTACCATGTTCTATTGCGTCAGCAGAGCATATTATATTATTTTAAATTTGTTCTTACAGAGCTTCTATAGAACTGATAGCCAGCACTGCTTTTTGATACAATGTTTCGTATCGAGACGTCAGATGTGAAACAATTGATAAGTAAATGGTGAACGACTGTTGACGGTAAGATGTCTGCTCAGTTCCAGTTGGTTCTATGATTTGTTGAATAGTATTCCTCGTAAAAGTTCAGTGTAGATGCCATAGTAAAAACTCTGCGTGCGAAACTATTTGTTTTGATACGTTTGATTAAATAAAAAAAAGCTCTGTATGGCTGCGCGGTGGCGTTTACTATATAGTTTCCTTCCCAGTTGAGTCATTCCAGGTAATCGATTCCTTGTATTTAAAATGTGATAGAAATTAAAGATGGCGATTCTGGAAATACTAGTCCAAGGAGAAATATTGGCGGAGAGAATCGGTGAAGTTGAAAATTAAGTTTTGGGGATATTTCTGTACGGCCCATTTTGTCCTAAGGTCAGGCAAAGGCAAAACATATGCGATTCTGAATAGTAAGAGCCTGTATCAATATAAGAATTACATATTAGTTAACATATATACATGCATACTCATATATATATACACACATATATATATATGAAAGAAATAATTAAGATTCGGTTATATTAGGTACTTAAGTTGAAGCACCAAGTCAGTCCGGCATTATCCGCACAGCTCGATGTAAGCTGAATAAAATCAAAGCAAGTGTCAAGTATTAGTGCAATACGACCGTTTCAAACGGCTCCATTTAATTGAAAAATGCAAGTATTACATCAATTTAAATATATTGCTATCTTCCATTGCAAGAAATATGGATTTTCAACACACAAGATATATGTTAATATAATTTTAAACTAATATTTTATCAGAGCTACAAGAGGAAAGAATTTCATGTTGTCACTATTACACCAAGAATAAGCTAAGAACAACTACAATTTTGGAGTTGCATGGAACACAGTGGGGGTTATAGAGTTGTAAAGTTTTGTTAATTCTTACTATATATATATACATACATACATACATATATATATATATATATATATATATATATATATATATATATATATATATATATATATATATATATATATATATATACGACGAGTTTCTTTCCCTTTCCGTCTCGCAAAATAAGGACTTACCCCATCTAATGGAAGATATAACCCACAATAAAGTAGAGAACACACACAAAAAGCAAAAAAAAAAAAAAAAAATTACAGATTTACCTCCCATTTACTGCATAAATAATTGTGAACAATTAGCTCCCCAAGCAATAATTTTTTCCCCCTGAGCATTTATCTCTTTCAACTCTCAGTTTGATGGGCAATGCAAAACTGCTCCTTACTTCAATTATGTTGAAAGAACAAAACCTTAGTTTGTACAAAATTGTATATCTTTATTCTCATGACTCTAATATACTCTTAAATCCTGAAAAACAAATCTTCTGTGTTTTTTCATCTTTTCTCTTTCTCTCTATATATCCACCACGTGTGTTTACTCACTAAAATATGTTCTACCTTATATATATATAAAAGCAAATGATCATTATAAGAATTCATTAATAGGGGTTCAATAAACGTCATGAAATGAACAATGCTGGATTATTAATTTATATATATATATATATATATATATATATATATATATATATATATATATATATATATATATATATATATATATATATATATATATATATATATATATTTGTTTTGCAAGATTTTTGATGTGAAATCGTGTGTTGAAACAGATGTTGTTGTACTTGGGGATGGTCATATTGCAAGTTTAGCCAATAAAAACACACGCACTGTATATTTGGTGTTAATTTGCTTCAGCTTTATATTACATTAATCTTAATCTTATTTCGGCCAGAGTTCTTTCGTCACACTTCTGTGACCTCATCAGTGGTCCTTTGTGTCCTTCTTTCTTATGTGTGTCTCACCTTGCTAACTATCAGCCATTTTGTATTTTGTATTCCTATGGTATGTGTCTACGCATGCGTGTCCTTCAATGTGTCTGTGTCTTTTGTAAGTGCATGTGTGTATGGGGAGTGTCTGTATCACCTATATTCTCTGTTAATACGTGTTCGTTTGTATTTGTTTTTATTTATTTATTTGTTCATGTGTGTGTGTTTTTTTTTTGTTTAATTAAATTTTGTTAACGTATGTAGTATTTAATTCCATTTGTTTATCTATGTATTGTATTATACTTTGTTCATATTATTATTGGTTTATGGGTAACATGTTGTCACATGCTGTGGTTTGTGGTTTGTGGTTTGTTAGTGGTGTGTGTTCCATTCTAGTTTCCTATTCAGGCTAGGTTTCTCTTCTATTATGTGTGTAGCTTCAGTAATTTGTCTAAGTGCTGCATCACTGCTATGTGTAGATAAGATTTTAATTTCTATGTTGTTGATTGAGCCTCTATGTTCTTGCTCAGCGTGCTGGTACAGAACTGATGAGTTCTTCCCTTCCTTAAGTTCCCTCCAATGTTCGTTTGCCCGCTCCCCTATGCTCCTTGCTGTTTCGCCTACATATGTCATTGTCTTATTTCTGCATCGTCCCTCTGTACATCTTATACTATAGACCACATTTCTGGTTTTGCAGTTCGTTTGTGGGCTAAATCTACATACGATACAGTTCCTATCAGTGCAGGGGGTTCTACTGAAAGGGTATGTTCTACTGATAAGGGATTTAATAGGGTTGCCTGGCCTTTCAACAACCTTAATTCTTAGCTTAAGTTTGTCTAGGGCTCTTCTAAAGCGGTACGCCAGTTCGCCTCTAGGGGTGGTGTCGACGAACATGACGCTCTGGTACTTGTGGCTATCGTACCATGAGCTTGACTTCCCGATTTTCTTCTTAGTCCTTTCTATGGTGTTCCATGATTTGCTCCTATAGAGTGGGCAAATCCCATTCCTATCGTTGCGTTTGATTGTTTCAAACTTCTTCATAGCTCCTTTGTATACCCTGATCCTTTCTTTATGGATGTAACCTGAGAACTGCATGCGGTGGACGAAATGTTGTATATGTCTCTTTAATTCTGTAGGGTCGCACATGCAGGAGACATTTCGCATTACTCTGACGAGGTCTGCCATCAATATGTTGAATTTGGCATTGTCCGCAATAGCCGAGTTCCGGTGGATCAGGTATTTGGAGGCCATAGGTTTTGTATAGTGTGAATGGAGGATTCTGGTTTTATTGTTCTTAGTTTCTAGCCAGAGTTCAGTATCTAATACAGGTAATCTATGGTTAGGGTGTTTAGTAGGGTAGTCTATCGTAACTTTAATACTCTGGTGGATGGAGTTAGCTATTTGCTGGATGCTCTCCATAGTCTTAGTTTCTATTTCTATTTCAGGGGTACTCTCTTGTGGGGGTGTCTTTACCACTAAGTTGATATCATCGACATATCGAGAGTACACATTCACGAGTATGGAGTTCTGTGTCAGGCGTTCCTTAAGCCTTCTGTCCCACCATACCATGAAGAGATTGGCCACATCACCGGCGATACTAACACCGATGGCTGCCCCCTCGTCCTGGGCGTATAATTTGTTGTTAAATTTAAAGGTGTGGCCTTTTAGGGTGACCTTTATACTAGCTCCTAGTGCATGTGCGATCATTTTCTTTACCTAGTGGATATTAGTGGGGGTCCGTATGGCTCTGGTCCATCCACTCCATCTCTCTATAGGGGTCTTCCTAGCCATAGAGGTAATTGTGGGTGGTCTACATCTTAGACGTCTACTAGGGCAGAAATCTCTAAGGTCGTATCTATCTAGATATACATCGTCATATGTCAATCTAAGTAGGAGGCCCAGTTCTTCTGTGTTGACTTTTTGGAACTCTACTTCGCTCTCGTTGATCATCTCCACGCACTTTTCCACTGCAAAATCCACGTCGATAGATGGGTATAGTGATACCACATCCATGCTACCCACTATACACCCTGTCAGGTTGCAAGTGTTGTTGCAGTCGTTGATCCTGCTGAGGAGATCTTCCGTGCTGTCACAGACATCAGGTGACATCTGGATTATGGGGCGTATGATCATTGAGAGGAAGTAGGAAATCCTGTAGTTACTAGCGACATTCGCTCCACAGACTGGTCTTGTTGGTGGTCCCACTACAGGATTAGTTGTTACTTTGTGGTCCTTACGGAGCCCATACAGCGTCGGGATATCATTGTTCCAGGCTTGGAAGTTGTTGGCTGTGCGCTTCTGGGGTCTAAGAACAATTGTCCACATCATCATGTGGGCATTGAGGACTTTTTCTCTTTCCTCATGCGCCTGTAAGGTTGTTACCTTCGTATTGGCGATGTGAGGTTGCATTGCCTGGATATAGTTCGGCAGGCTGTCTATTGACATTCTGCCAGACTTATCTGTGGGAAGGCATACCACTTCTCCATTTTTCGTGCGCTGCATGAGCTTGTGTAGACCACTTGCGGGTATATTCCCAAGTTGTTGGGCTTCTGTCTTATTCTGTCTCTGT
>NC_142952.1:2651682-2666682 GCF_046866305.1 Octopus bimaculoides
CACTTTGACAGGGAAAATTTCAGATTTTAAGAGATTTACTCTTTTTAAAAGATACCCCGATGCCATCAGTAGCTTACCACTCACATGTCTTATAAGAAATGAGATTTTGTTTTGGAAATTAACAAGAAAAAGACTTAATGAATTTATACAACTGGGAGTCAATTCTAGGAAATAATTTCCTCACGATCTCTTGAAGGTTTATAATTTTTTATGACGTATGCAAAACATTATATTAATTTGCTCTATTTTTCCTTTATTCTTTCAATATTTCCTATCGTGGGAATTCTTATTAGCTTTGAATTGGATTTAACTGCTATTAGAGATCCTTGTTTTCTGATGCACTTTATCCCACCACCACCCATTCCACAAGTCTCTATGCATCTCTGATCCTGTAACCATATCATCGCGTAGTCGATACCGACCCTGTGTATCATACCACGGGCAGTTAATTCCCATTCGTACTTTGTTTCCATTCAGGGAGGAAACTGTCAGCTTCATCCCCTTATGGTAAACCACCTCTCTCACCTGCAACAGTACATTTGACCATCTTTCCACCTTTCCAATATCTACCCCCACTTCTAATATCTTATCATTATCAGATAATATGATTATAGGAACGGGACATTGAGGCCAAATAAATAAATGTAACAAAAAACTCAGAGATAATATATAAATATGCTATGCATAATAAATTCAAATTCATAGACAAACAACTGTCACGCCACCGTTCTTTAATTTGATAACCTCAATACATTGTAGATATGTTAATGACGTCTGCCAGTTACATCTGAAACGATTTATTTATTCAGTTGGAGAGTTGAATACTCTGAACGGATTCAAGTAAAGACGACAGCTGTTATTAAAGTATATAAACAGTTCGCGTTCTTTTGAAGTTCGGATGACACCTACCATTGCATATCGATAAACTTAAGGAAAATGAACAAAACAGCCGGTAAGTCGTGAGAAACAGACACAGCTACACAAAGGCAAACACACACATACACACGCACATCACTGACCACTACACACATTTTTCTCTCTCCTTGTTTCTCTCCTTGTTTCTTTCCGTGTTCCTTTCTGTAGAAGAGCGTAGGCTCGAAACGTTAAAGGCTTTCTCAATTCCCGAGCGTTATACTAATACATCTATTTGTTTTCAACACCACCTGTCTTCGTCTGTTGTTTTTGTGAATTCTCTCGATATATATATATATATATATATATATATATATATATAATTGGCTCTTCCGTCGATGACAACGTATAGATGTTCAGCTTTTTCGTCGAACGACCTGCACAAATGATTTGTTTTTAATGATCAAATGTGTGTGCGCGGCACATTAGCTCCCTCCATCCCTCCCTCCCCCTCCCCCTCCCCTCCCTCCCTAAATGAAATATCTTACTAATATTGATTTTTTTTATACATGGTACAGGATCTCACATCTCAGGAGATGCACAATCGATCACTTCATGACTGAACTAAGAAAATACTCTAAGAAAGCAAAGAAACAAAAAAATACACAAAGAATTTTATTTCTCAACTTCATCATTTCTAGCCACCGACATTTCTCACTGAATTAATATTTCCTAAATATTGGATCTTCAGTTTCTGCCACATTTTAAATGCAAAGAATGGATTACATGGAATGACTGAGCTTCGAATAGAAAGTACATTATAAACACCACCACAAAGTTATACTGCCTTAATATAAAATATAACTACACAACGAACAGCAACAGTATTGAAAACATAGCTTTCAAGGAATTTACAATCTCCTTTTATCACAGCTACACTGAAACTTTTATTAAAAACTATTATCCAACATATCAAAGAACGAAGTTGAACTGAACACACATTTTTTTCAATAACCCGTCTGTTACCATACATTTTTCTAGCGTTTATTATTTGTACGATGTCTCAGATTTACAGTTGACAAAGAAAGAATTAGAAGTGATACTATTAAGACTCACTCGCGACCATATCTAAACATTACGGATTGCAAAACAATTCCTGAATAATTTACTGTCTCATCTCTTCACTTTCATTATTACTTTATTATTTGCCTGTATTCATTCCTTGACGCGATGTTTTCTATTCCTAAGTAATGGTGAAACGAAGTTACTCACCAGATACCAAACTGTGAGCCGATACTTCCTTTTTAGTGATTGGTAGATGACGTCCATGTTTATCGATATTACATTGCCTGAATGTACTGTGAAATGTAATTGTACTAAAGATATCGTTATCAAGTATTTTGGAAGAAGATGTAATTCGATAAAATATTCGGCTTCGAGATCAAACAAATCTTTTCTATTTTGAAATTGCAAAACAATTAGAAATTGACAAAAGTCACTAGACAAAAGTATACAAGTAAGCCACTAAATTGCAGTTACTGACTTAAAGGTTTCGTTTAAATATAAAAAGATTGTATTACTTATGAATTAATATAATCTTAAATTCTAAACAGCGGGAACAGCATAAAGAGAAATAAGAGAATTTGAATTTGCAAAAATGTCTAAATTTACCAGTGGCATTAAGCGTTACTATTCATGTCGATGGAGGATATGTTACGCTTGCACTGTGGCATTACTTATCATGCAAACATTAAGAGTCGATATAAGTATGGCCTTTGTTTGTATGATGAAAACACCCAATCGTACAAGTGAGGAAGTTAACGTTACTACAAACAACCAACATTGTTCTGGTTTCGATAATGATTCATTTAATCCAGACATAGAAGGAGAGTTTGAATGGAGCGACACGTTACAATCAAACATACTGGCTGGATACTTCTATGGATATATGGTAACTAATATTTTCGGTGGAGCATTGGCAAATAAATATGGTGGGAAAAAAACCGCTGCCGGTTCAATTTTCTCAACATCCATTCTAGCCATTCTTCACCCAAGTTTAACTCGAATTAGTGGTTACTTTATGCTTGTTCTAAGAATATTAACAGGTATGGTATCTGGACCTATATTTCCAGCAGTTTTTTCCCTAATCGGACGTTGGGCCCCTCCAGAAGAGAACAGTGTATTGATTGGGCTTGCATTTGCTGGTCAAATTCTTGGTAATATTGTAGCCTTTCTTACTTCAAGTTACCTTTGTGTATATGGATTTGATAATGGATGGGGTTCGATATTTCATATATTTGGTGGATTATCGTTGGTGTTTGGATTTGTGTGGATTTATGTTGTTTACGATAATCCGGACGTTCATCCAGCTATTAGTGAAGAAGAACGTTTCTACTTAAACGACGCTATAAAATGTAAAAATGTTGTTCAAAAAGTTCCTTGGAAACGGCTGATTTCTTCCCCTGCAGTTTGGGCCATTAATATTGGTTTGTTTGCTTATAATTGGATAGATATGTCCTTTCAGACATTGCTACCTCTCTATATGAAAGAAGCCTTAAACATTAAAACAACATCGAACGGTTTAATGTCATCTGCTCCTTCCATGGGACAAATGTTTGCTCTACCTTTATGTGGAAAATTCGCTGACATTTTGCGTTCAAAGAAATATCTGTCAAACCGTTCCGTTCGCGTTTTATTCCAAACTTTTTCGATGCTTACATCTGCGTGTATACTGATTACCATAGGATTTCTCAGATGTGACCAAACCATTCTAATAAGTGTCCTGTTTTTGCTCAGTGGCATCTCTCTGTCATTTTCCAGTGGTGGAGTTATTGCTAATAACATCGACATCGCTCCAAGTTTTGCTGGTGTTGTGTATTCAATTGCTAATGCGATATCTGCGCTCTCTGGCAGTATTAGTTCCTTATCTGCAAAGGCTCTCACCCCAAACGGTACACAAGAAGAATGGCAGATCGTGTTTGCCTTGTACAGTGGTATTTGTGTATTTGGTGCAATAATATTTGCAATATTGGCAAGAGGAGAAATCCAAGAATGGGCAATTATAGAGGAGTCTGACTCGTCCGGTCAATCAAACGACGCGAAAAGAAATAAAACGGCTTAGCTACTATTTTTTGTATGTATGTACACACACACACACACACACACACACACACACACACACACTCACACACACATATATATATATATACATATAGGGAGAATTCACAAAAAAAAAACAAAAGACGAAGACAGGTGGTGTAGACAACAAACAGATGTATTAGTTTAACGCTCGGGAAGTGAAAAAGTCTTTAACGTTTCGAGCCTACGCTTTTCCACAGAAAGGAACACAGAAAGAAACAAGGAGAGAAAATAAAGAATGTGTAGTGGTTAGCAATACATACATACATGTATATGTGCGTGTCTGTGTGAGTGTGTTTGTGCGCGCGCGTATGAATATATATATGAATATATATATATATATATATATATATATATATATATATATATATATATATATATATATATATATATATATATATATGTATGTATGTGTGTATGTATATGTGTATATATATATATATATATATATATATATATATATATATATATATATATATATATATATATATATATATATATATATATATATATATATATATTTAAAATCTTAGGGAATGATGAGTATTCCAGGTTATCATGACTTTTGCTGCTTTACACTTTACTAATGCAATGTAAATAGTATCATTTATAAAATCATTACAAATTTGGGATTTTACCAATAGAACCACAACTCCTATTTCAGGATAACCTTTATTGTATGGAATACACGTAGAATGTTATATCAGATAAAATAATATAAGCATTTAAAAACCTACTATAAAATACAATAAAATTATTTGAAAAAATCTACATAACTTACCTGTATAATTTGTAATTTTTTATATATATATATGTATGTATGTATAGGCGCAGGACTGACAGTGTGGTAAGTAGCTTGCTTACCTACCACATGGTTCCGGGTTCAGTCCCACTGCGTGGCACCTTGGGCAGGTATCTTCTACTATAGTCTCGGGACGACCAAAGCCTTGTGAGTGGATTTGGTAGACGGAGACTGAAAGAAGCCCGTCGTATATGTATATATATATATATATATATATATATATATATATATATATATATATATATATATATATATTACAATGAAAAATGCAAGCGCATGCATGTTAATATTCTTAAATTATTACACCTAGAAAAGTACAGAACAAGATTTCTACAGTAGAATTTGCTTAATACGTCCCCTGTAAAGGAAACTAAAAAATACTTAAAATTAAAATTCTACTTTACTTAATATATTGCAGCCGAGAATAACATTTAAAAAATTTTGTATATTTTATTAAAACAAACATTTTAAAAACGTTACTGGGTTTTTCCAAAAATAAGCCCATCCGATTTTAAACCTATGGGCTTATATTCAGAAACTCTTTTCATGTATAACTCCAGTAATTTTTATTATTTTCAGAAAAAATTATTTAAACAAAATCATTTAAGTCTGTATTTAAGCCCATGGGCTTATTTTTGGAAAACGCAGTATTTGAAAAATGAAATAAAATAAAATAAATTAAAAAAAAAATACAACAGAATTCACCTAATTAGTCATCCCCAGGAGAAAATTGAAAGTAACGAATTAGCCAAAGACGAATTCGACTAATTCTACTGTATTAATTGCAAATTTATAAATGTTATCTATGATTTATTTGTCAGATTAAAATTTCGGATCTTTTTTAAAACGGGAGCCACATTTTTCATTAATGTTTTACGTAGTGTTTTTGGTACGGAAAGACTTTCAAACTTCGTATACTTATCTATTTTATGTTATAGAACAGAAAAATATTTTTGTATTCGAATTTATTTCATGTAAAAAATTGTCTTATTTCGATCATTTCAACCAATCACTGACAAGTATTCAGTTGTTTACATTTACTCCTTTGGTTGATTAAGCCATAGCTTCGTTTTATTTGCTTTTTTCATTTTAAATTTGCTTTTTTCATTTTCTTTTTTTTTCTTCGTTTTATTTGCCTTTTTCTTTTTAAATTTCCTGTTTTACCCTAACCCTAACCCTAACCCTAACCCTAACCCTATCACCGATAGAATTGTTTCAGAATCGTTTGTTTATGTAGTCGGCACTTAATGTATATCGGCTGAATGGACGTCAGTGATTGGTTGAAATTACAGAAATACGACAACTTTAACATGGAATAACTTAGGGATTTCTTTTTTTTTAAAGAAGACTAAGAGAAAAAGATGTTTTATATGACACATTCTACCAGTGTTCCAAGTTTCAAAGTGTTTCGTTAATGAAAAATGTGGCCCCCGTTTTAAAAAAGATCCAAAATTTCTTTTTTAATGTCGAAGAAACCGATATTGATGTGTTTACGTCCCGTTACCCAGCGGTTCGGCAAAATTTCAGTTCTGAAAAGTTTTGATTTTTAAAATATGTTTTTTTTATATAAATTATGTTTAATGAAATTTTTTTTCCTATATCTTTATTGCATCAATCAACACCGCTTGAAAATTGATCCCGTAACACTGCTTGACACAGCTTGACAATAAATTCAAATAGAATTAACATCCGAGGTAATTCTGCGTGTATGATAAGTAAATCCAAATATCACTTACAAGAATTTCGATAAATTCGGAATATTGGACAACAAGAACAAGAACGGAGGAAATCCCATTTTCAGTTGATGATTACGTCACACATTACTGACGATCTTTTCTATTGTGCCAACATATTTAGATGTTAAAAAAAAGGTACAAAATAACTGTCAAACCAACATCTCTGAAAATTTATGTTAACCCAGTAATATCAAGGCAACCTTAAACAGATTAAATTCAAAGTGAATTGAAACAATAACTATAATACATGTACGCATACAAAAAGAATATTAAGAAGGAATATGTTCTAAGACAAGCCAGTTTACTATTTAAACTTATAATGTCGTCAGGGGATAACGAAAGAATATTAAATATACAGAGAAATTATACAGCACATAGAAAGTCACAGCATTTAGTTACTTAGCTATTTATATATGCTTCAGAAATTCAGAAAAACTATGCTTATTAGATGATAGGAAAAGCAATTAAGGTGTTAATTTCTATTGAAATATTAAAATGCATTTTTCTTATTTATGGGAGCATTTCAATATAAGATTGGTTTTACAATTTTATAATTTTAGTTTTGAGGTAATTATATAATACGTTTCTTGTAGACAAAGATCACATTTAAAAGTATCAGTATTGTACAATGGAGCGTAGAACATAATGGACCACTCTATATCGTAGTTAATCTTCCTCTCTTTCAGATCCAAAATACATTTACTAAGATTCGTGGAATCACATTTTCTTCTAAAGTTAAATGAAGAAGAATGGCTACGAAATCTAAATTACCAAATTGCAAATAGATTGACAGATAAATAGATGTTACAGAGAGGGAATGAGGTAGGGAAAGTAGCAAAAGATGTCTTTACAGCGATATCGCTCTCTGAATTTTTACTGAAAATGGAGTAGTATATAATTCTATGTTAATTTCATAGCTATAATTTTTATGAAATACATACATATGTACGTATGTGCATACATACATACACACACATATACGTACGTACATACATACACACATACATACATATATACATACATACATACATAGATACATACATACACATATTACGGAATCACAGAAATAAATATAATTATGCATTCTCGGTGATAATGTTGTGTTTGGTATAGCTAAAATTTCAGTAAACTGGTTAAGCCGGTTTATTTGTGTTCATGTCGTTAAGGGGAACAGATACCCCGGAGTCTTCCGAAATCGCCCAATCTTGAATTTCTCCTCTTGCCAATATTGCATATAATATTGTACCAACTACACATATAGCAGCGCATAAGGCAAACACGATCTGCCATTCTTCTTGTGTACCGTTTGGGGTTAAAGCTTTGGCAGTTAAGGGAGAAATGCATCCCGACGTCGCTGCGATTGTATTTGCAATTCCAAATATAATACCAGCATAACTTGGAGCAATGTCATTGTTGTTGACGACAACACCACCACTGGTAAATGATAGAGTTATACCGATAAGAAACAATAAGATAGTTATTAGAATGGTTTGGTCACATCTGAGGAATCCTATGACTATCAACAGACATCCTGAAGCAATCAGGGCAATGGTTTGGAATAAAACGCGAACACAACGAGTTGACATATATTTCTTTGAACGTATAAAATCAGCTAAGTTCCCACACAGGGGTAGTGCAATGATTTGTGCTACCGAAGAAGCAGATGACATTAAACCGTTGGAGGTTGCATTAACGTTTAAGGCTTCTTTCATATAAAGGGGTAGCAACACCTGGAAAGACAAACTAGTCCAACAATAAGCAAACCAGCCAAAGCTGATGGCCCATACAGCAGGAGAAGAAATTAGCCGTCTCCATAGTACCTTTTTCACCACTTTTTCAATTGTTATAATTCTGTTTAGATAAGAATGTTCTTTTTCGCTGATAGTTGGATGGACATCTGGAGTATCATAAACAACATAAAACCAAACACAACTAAACACCAACGATATTCCACCAAATATATAGAATATAGAACCCCATCCATTGTCAAATCCATAAACACAAAGATAACCTGATGTTGGAAGACCTACAATATTGCCTAAATTTAGACCAGAAAATGTAAGACCAACCAACGAACCAATTTCTTGCGGTGGTGCCCAACGTCCATATAAGGATTGAACTGCCGGGTATATCGATCCTGACGCCATGCCTGTTAATATCCTTAGAATGAGAGTCAAATAACCACTAATTCGAGACAAACTTGGATGAAGAATTGTCAGAATGGATGCTGAAAGTATTGAACCCCCGACAACTCTTTTCGCACCGTATTTATCGGCCAATAAACCACCCAAAGAATTAGTTGCTACATATCCATAGAAGTAACCAGCCAACACGTTTGCTTGTAACGTGTCGCTCCATTCGAATTCTCCTTCGTAGTTTTGGTTCATTGAACGGTTATCAAATCCAGAACAATGTTGGTTGTTTGTAGTAACGTTAACTTCCTCACTTGTACGATTCGGAGTTTTCAACATACAAACAAAGGCCATACTTATATCGACTCTTAATGTCTGCACCAAAACAGCAGCCATTGCACAAATATAACATAATCTCCACCGACACGAGTAATAACGCTGAATACAATTAGTAAATCTCGACATTATTGAATACTTTCCACTGATCCTCACGAGGTTTTGGCTGAGATTTCGAATCTGAAAGTATATTAATTCCTGAGTGATATACGTTCTGTTTGCTGAAATAAACAGTGAAAGGTAGCGTTCGACAATTAACAAATTATTTCATTGATTTGGTCACCGTGATTTGTTTAAAATGGTTTCATTATATAAAAGATGTTTGTTTGATCTCTAAATTACATTTTCTTTCATAAAATGAAATATGTTCTTCCAAAACTATGGTCGGAATCTCTTTAGTCCAGTTATATTACACAGTCATTTAGCTCTATTTTCCATCGATAAACATGCATGCCATTTACCCCTCAATGTAAAGACAAGTATCGATATACTGTAGTTGGAATTCATTTCTGGTTTAATTTCACGTTAAAATCATCGCATCACGAGAAAAATACAATAAGGTAAATTACTGAGAAGGTGCAAATTTATGCCAGTAATTTACAGAGAACGTAGATTCTAAGATTTTTTTATGCACTGTAAATTTAAGGAAAACCAAAATAATCGAACTTCTAAATTCCTTTTCTGTCCACCGTTTATCTGAAGCTTTCCACTTACGAGGAAAAAAAGCAGACTGTTCATTAATTTCCTGTGTAACTTATTCTTTGTTTCAAGAAAGTGGCGAAAATTGAAGATCCGTCTTTAGAAAATTTTCGCTCAGTGATAAATATCGGTGGACAGAATGAGTGGAATTGAGAAAAAAATATTCTTCAGTATTACTTTACGTCTCTTTATGTTCTCTGTTCAGGGAAGAATCTATCGATTGTGCATTCACTGACTTGCGTGGTCCTGTATCAATATAAGAAATCAATATTAACTCATTTGTTTATATATATATATTATTTTACATCATAGCAGTTTAGAAGCTTTGAGCGGCATAAGTCGTATTTACCAGTAGAACTCGATAAATAGTAGGATATAAATATTGGTTTTAATAGATTCATAAATATATATATATATATATATATATATATATATATTTTTTTTTTTTTTTAAATTTTTTTTTTTAAGTTTCAGCTTAGAGCTGCGGCCATGCTGATGCATATATATATAACGTTTCGAGCCAACACTTTTCACACACACACACACACACACACACACACACACACACACACACACACACACACACACAAACGCATACACATGTATATTACTGTGATGTACTTGCATGGCTAGTTTTGGTGTGAAATCGTGTTTCCGCTGCGCCCACGACTCCCATAACGGTAACTGCCATTGTTATTACTACTACTACTACCATTACCACCACCACCACCACCACCACTACTACGATAGCGAAGACGACTTCTACAACTACCGCTGATGCTACCACCAAGATTACTACTACTAAAATAATAATAACAACTACAGCTACTACTATTACTAATACTACTCCTATTTAATATATCGTAAGATCGTGGTTTCAATTCTTGATCGGGCGGTGCGTTGTGTTCTTGAGCAAAACGTGTCATCTCACGTTGCTTTGCGAGCACTTCGACACCTGACCCGTGGTAAACCGTGCACCTGTTCGGGCAACGTCGATTTGATGGAGAGAGGGAGCTCATGTCCGCCACATATATATTGATCACTATAAACGAATTATTTCTTTAGATCGTTCGGCAAAAGCTGAACGCTTGCCCGTCGTAGTTGACGGGAGAACCCATCATATATGCATGTATACATATACATATATATATATATATATATATATATATATATATATATATATATATATATATATATATATATATATATATATATATATATATATATAAACATATATATATAAATATATATATATAAATATATATATATAAATATATATATATAAATATATATATATAAATATATATATATAAATATATATATATAAATATATATATATAAATATATATATATAAATATATATATATAAATATATATATATAAATATATATATATAAATATATATATATAAATATATATATATATATATATAAATATATATATATAAATATATATATATAAATATATATATATAAATATATATATATAAATATATATATATAAATATATATATATAAATATATATATATAAATATATATATATATATATATATATATATATATATATATATATATATATATATATATATATATATATATATATATATATATATATATATATATATATATATATATACATACATGTAGGCGCAGACGTGGCTATGTGGTAAGCATCTTGCTTCCCAATAACATGATTCCAGTTCAGTCCTACTCCGTGGCACCTTGGCTAAGTCTCTTCTATTATAGCCTCGGGCCGACGAAAGTCTTGTGAGTGGATTTGGTTGACGGAAACTGAAGGAATGCCGTCGTATTTATATCTATAAATATATATGCATGCATGTATTTCTATGCTTGTATGTATATATATATATATATATATATATATATATATATATATATATATATATATATATATATATATATATATATATATATAAAATTCAAAAAGGGATAAAACTCTTTTACAAGAATTTTATCAAGAAGCCAGTGTGTAAAAAAATTCATAAGGGAAATTTCTATTCCCAAGAATATAATTATTCGTTTATATTTATATAAAGGGCATTATTATAGAAAAACAATAACGCCACACAGTGGACTTCTCAAAATATTTTGAGAAGTCCACTGTGTGGCGTTATTATTTTTCTGTAATAATGCCCTTTATATAAATAAATATATATATATATATATATATATATATATATATATATATCGTTTTTGCATTTGGTTTGCAAGATTCTTTACGTGAGCTCGTGTGCTGAAGCATATTTTGTTGTGTCTGGGGAGAGTCATTCGCTTTTAGTGCCTTACTATTTAACACACTCACCGGTAAAGTTTCCACTCATTCACATGCAATAGCCGTTGACTCTGTCCGTTACTAATTGACAGAGTCAACAACTATTGAAAAGTTTGCAAGGCGCAAAGAAAATTTTAGGAAAAATGAATAAGTAAGTAAATGAGTGGAAACTTTACCGGTGAGTGCGTTAAATAATAAGGCACCAAAAGAGAATGACTTTCCTCAGACACAACAGTATATATATATATATATATATGTATATGCATACATACTGCTATAAATTACATGTATAAGAACGAAGAAGTAGACTTCAGCATCGTTGAAATACAGGATTAGATTTAATATGTAATACAAGCTTGAACCACTTACATTCAGAACTCGCAGATTCTCGGTAGCATCGGATGAAAGTTTATCTAATTTACTTCTGCCTTTCGTCATCTGCCAACGTGGCTGTTGCAAAAACAAAAAAATCACTGTCGGCGCAACTCAATACGATGTTACCGGATGATTTAAGTGTTCAGGGGGAAAAACTCTTGTGAACTTAATTTTGAAATTTTTGACAAAAGGGATTTGGAAATATATATGTCGAGAAATATCAAATTTGCATAATCTTTTATTGTTTAATTTTTTAATTTATTTGTTTCAGTCATTTGACTGCGGCTGTGCTGGAGCACCGCCTTTAGTCGAACAAATCGACTCCAGGACTTATTATTTGTAAGCTTAGTGCTTCTTCTATCGGTTTTTATTTGACGAACCACTAGATTACGGGGAACTAAACACACCAACATTGGTTGTCAAGCGATTGTGGGTGGACAAACACACACAAATATATACATATATATATATATATATATATATATATATGTGTGTGTGTGTGTGTGTGTGTGTGTGTGTGTGTGTGTATGCACACGACGGCCTTCTTTCAGTTTCCGTCTACCAAATCCACCCACAACGCATTGGTAGGTCCGAGGCTATAGTAGACTTTCGAGGCAATGGTAGGTATTTGCCTAAGGTGCCATGCAATGGGACTGAACCCGGAACCATGTGGTTGGAAAGCAAGCTTCCTCACACACACAGGTACTCTGCGCCTCTATGGTCAAAATTAAATTTGAAATTGAAAATAAGAATTAAGAACTGAACAGACTTCAAATCTTTCTATACAAAACGATTTCCAAACCCAATATTTACACGTCATTCTTTATAGCTTTTATGCATTTCATATTCTAGTTTCAATAAAATAAAAAAATTAAACCTTTCTTTTTTTTACTTTTTAATTTAACTGTTCTAATTTTTTAACCTTTTATTTTATTTTCAGTTTTTAACATTTAATTTCTTAAAATTTTGTCTTTTATTTTGTCATAAATATGCCAACGGGTAAATGTTGTGTATAGAATACAATGTAACAAATGCAACAAGTTCTATGTGGGTAGCACAACAAGACCGTTACACGTCCGCATCAAAGAACATCTGAACACAAGAGCCTCCTCCTTCAGAAAACATCTAGGCAGATGCCGGAACACTGACAAAAGCATAACAGTCACGACTGAGGCCAATGAAAGAGATTTGGGTAATCTAAGAACGTAATGTGTAGCTGTCTATTTGTATATATAATTCAGATTTACAGAACAACAAAAGACGAAGACAGGTGAGGGAACAACAAGCAGAGGTATTAGTTTGACTCATGAATTATATACATATACAGTCCAAACGGGGCCAAAATTAATACAGCGCTTAGAGTGCATATGCTCCAAATCAAAATTTCAACCATTTATAATATTTCATGTAGTAAACATATAATTATTTGTACAAATATAAATTTTAAAATATTTCCTTTATTCAAAGTAAAGAAATAAAATGATTAACTGCGAAAGGCAAAGGGAAAATAACTTATAAGAATTTTAAATAAAGAACTAAACCTGAAATAGCACCGTTACTAGAATATATTCGTCTTTATGGATTACACCCAACACTGTGTTCAAGAGAAAATACACAGTGAAATTGTATATACACAAAACGAAAACTTCAATCCTGAAAAGTTCGTGTCATTCTGATTTTTTAAAAATATTTTTTTATATAAATTATATTTCATGAAAATTTTTCTTCAAATTTGATGGCATCAATAATTTTGTTCTCCCATCACCGCTTGACAATCGGCGGTGGTGTAATTACGTACCCGTAACCTAGCGGTTCAGCAAAGAACACGATAAAATAAGTAGGAGGCCTCATAAAAATAAAAAAAAAGTACTGAGGACGATTCATTCGACCAACATTCTTTAAGGCAGTGCCCCAGCATGGCCGCAGTCAAATGACTGAAAGAAGTAAGAGACTAAACATATACATTGGTAACAAAATGTACAATGGATTTAAAAATGCAGCAAATATCTTCGAAGCCGTGACTATGAAGCGAACTTGAATAACATCCGAGGTAATTCTGTTTGCATGATCAGTAGATCCAAATATCGCTTTACTTCACAACCTCATTACCATGTAGGTGACCGCTCAAAATTTACTCTAAAATAAAATACAGAAGGACAACATACATACATGCAAACACACACCCACACACACATATATGCATACATACATACATACATACATACATTACGGAATCACAGAAATATAGATAACTATGCATTTTTGGTGATAATGTTGTGTTTGGTCTTGCTAAAATTTCAGTAAACTAGTTAAGCCGATATATTTGTGTTCATGTCGTTGAGGGGAACAGATACCCGAGAGTCTTCCGAAATCGCCCAATCTTGAATTTCTCCTCTTGCCAATATTGCATATAATATTGTACCAACTACACATATAGCAGCGCATAAGGCAAACACGATCTGCCATTCTTCTTGTGTACCGTTTGGGGTTAAAGCTTTGGCAGTTAAGGGAGAAATACTTCCCGACGTCGCTGCGATTGTATTTGCAATTCCAAATATAATACCAGCATAACTTGGAGCAATGTCATTGTTGTTGACGACAACACCACCACTAGAAAATGATAAAGTTATACCGATA
>NC_142952.1:2671682-2681682 GCF_046866305.1 Octopus bimaculoides
CTTGTAACGTGTCGCTCCATTCAAATTCTCCTTCATAGTTTTGGTTCATTGAACGGTTATCAAATCCAGAACAATGTTGGTTGTTTGTAGTAACGTTAACTTCCTCACTTGTACGATTCGGAGTTTTCAACATACAAACAAAAGCCATACTTATATCGACTCTTAATGTCTGCACCAAAACAGCAGCCATTGCACAAATATAACATAATCTCCACCGACACGAGTAATAACGCTGAATACAATTAGTAAATCTCGACATTATTGAATACTTTCCACTGATCCTCACGAGGTTTTGGCTGAGATTTCGAATCTGAAAGTATATTAATTCCTGAGTGATATACGTTCTGTATGCTGAAATAAACAGTGAAAGATAGCGTGCGATAATTAACAAATTATTTCATTGATTTGGTCACCTTGATTTGTTTAAAATGGTTTTATTATATAAAAGATGTTTGTTTGCTCTCTAAATTGTATCTTCTTATAGAATGAAATATATTCTTCCAAGACTATGATCAGAATGGGTTTAGTCCAGTAACATTTCCCAGTACTTTAGCACTATTTATTATCGTTAAACACGCATGCCATTTACCATTCAATGTAAAGACATATCGATTTGTTTTCGTAGCATTCGTTTCTGCTTTACTTTGACATTAAAATTATGAGATCAAGACAAAAATACAATTAAAAAATAAAGTAAATAACTGTGAAGGTGCAAATTTGTGTCAGTAATTTACAGAGAACATAGATTTTCAGATTATTTTATACACTGTAATTTTATGGAAAATAAAAATAAAAAAACGAACTTTCCAAATTCCTTTCTGTCCACCGTTTAACTGAAGCTTTACACTTTTCACAAAGAACTGCCGAGTCATTTCATCTGTGACTTACTCTTTGTTTCAAAAATGTGGCAAAAATTGAAGATCCGGTTTTCGTTCAGTGACATGTATCGGTGGACAGAATGGGTGAAAGTGAGAAAAAAATTTTTTTCAGCATTTCTTTACGTCTCTTTATGTTTTCTGTCGATTGTGCATTCACTGACTTGCGTGGTCCTGTATTAATATAAGAAATCATTATTAACGTATTTGTTTGTTTCTAGATAGATAGATAGATAGATAGATAGATAGATAGATAGATAGGGAGAGAGAGAGAGAGAGAGCGAGAGAGAGAGAGAGAGAGAGAGGGAGGGAGAGAGACAGACAGATAGATAGACAGATAGATAGACAGATAGATAGATAGATAGATAGATAGATGTTCTTTATTATCATTCTCTCTCTCTCTCTCTCTCTCTCTCACACACACACAACACACACACACACACATGTACATTACTGAGACGTACTTGCAAGGCTAGTTTAGGTGTGAAATCGTGCTGCCGCCGCGCCCAACAACTCTATAACGACAACTGTCATTATTATTACTGCTACTACCACTACCACTACTACTATAATGAAGACGACCTCTACTACTACCGCTGCCGCCGCCGCCACCACGATTAATACTACAACAATAATAACAATTATTGGGTTGGTGCATAATTATTGCGGATTTTTTTTTCAACAAAGTTTATTCAACAAAAAAACGTGTAACAAAAACAACTTTAAATGATTATTCTGGAGCATATTCACCATCTACTTCAATTACTGCTTCCCATTTGTTTGGTAGACGGCCAGACCGTCACTTTAAGAAGTTTTTGTTAAATATTGTTATTGCTTTTGTGGAATAAAGTTTGTTGAAAAAAGGCTGCAATAATTATGCGTCAACCCACAACAACAACAACAACTGCTACTACTACTACTACTACTACTACTACTACTACTACTACTACCACTACTACTACTACTACTACTACTACTCAATATATCACAAGATTGTGGTTTCATTTCTTGAACCTGGTGGTGCATTGTGTTCTTCAGCGAAACCAGTCATCTCACGTGTAAGATAACACAGAAGGTGGGCGGTGTTACCCCCGAAAAGGGTTATGGTAAATATGGAGAAGAAGACCATCACCTACAAGGTACTCCAATAAGACCACAGTCAAATGACTGGAACAAGTAAAAGAATAAAAGAAGATATATATTTTTTTAAAAGGACAATAATAACAATATACATACATGTATAAACATATTATGCTTTACATATATAATATATGAAATATAAAATACCAGTAATTATTAAAATATATAACTTAGAGCATATCCTTCTTTCTATGCTCTACGTTATATATTTGAATAATTACTGGTATTTTATATTTTATATATTATATATGTGAAGCATAATATGTTATACATGTATGTATATTGTTATAATTGTCTTTTTAAAATATAATTAGACATAATATAATGTCTTAAAGTTGATGAATACTACCTCTTGATCCCCTCCATTGCTAAAATGGTACTTCTTTTATCAGTCCCAAAACGACGAAAGGCAAACTGGAACTCTGCGGAATTTAAAGCCACAACGGAAAGACGGACAAAACTGCGGCTATGCATTATATCCGGCGTATTAACGATTCCACCATCTCGTCACATTATAATGTAACAAATATATTAATAACATGAAAGCTTTATAGGTCATAAAATATAATTTATTAGTTCATTATTCTCAGTTGAAGAACAAATGTATGCTTATGGATGGAGTTTAGATGGACATACGTTCATCTTGCAATTGGTCAATGTGTGCATAAAATATAATGGCAAAGATATTCTGACGAGGTCTATTCGAAACTGAAATACAGGGTTGACAACTTTATTTCACCCGGTAAGCTAATATTCGATTGCATACTTCAGCCAACATACACATTCAATTTTGAAATTGCCTCGCCTTATTACACTGAACTGCTAATAATTTCGAGAAAATTTTATGTACCTATTCTGGACGTAAAACAATGTTTTAATGTATAAAGAAGTTACCACGTGCGGTGTTCGGTACATCATACACTCACTTGTTTTACATATACATACAAGCAGACATACATAAAAACATATATATATATATATATATATATATATATATATATATATACATAATGTATATACGTGTGTGTGTGTGTGTGTGTGTGTGTGTGTGTGGTATGTCTATATATATTTGAGAGAAGAAAATAGTTACCATAAGCTATCTGTTCGACGATTTAGCTTGTGATATTTTAAATAAAATATATTAATGTTAATTGTATAGCTACACTGTTTACTTAACAGATATATACATACTTACATTACACAGACACCGGTGTAAACAAATGTAAGATCTTGTCAGGTTTGATCTCGCTAAGATTCCAGTAATCTAGTTAAACCGTTGTATTTGTGTTCATATCGTTAAGAGGAACAGATAAAGCAAAGTCTTTCGAAATCGCCCATTTTTCGGTTTCTCCCTTTGCCAATATTGCGTACAATATCGCACCGACTACACATATAGCAGCACACAAGGCTAACACAATCTGCCATTCTTCTTGTGTACCGTTTGGGGTTAGAGCTTTTGTAGTTAAGGAACTGATACTACCAGACATTGTTGCGAAAGCATTAGCAATTCCAAATACGGTCCCAGCATAACTTGGAGCAATATCACTGTTGTTGACGAGAACACCACCACTGGTAAATGATAAAGTTATTCCAATGAGAAACAAGAGCGTAATTATTGGAATGGTTTGGTCGCATCTGAGGAATCCTACGGCAATCAACAGACATGCTGAAGCAATTAGTGCAAAGGTTTGGAATAAAACTCGAACACAACGAGTTGACATATATTTCTTTAAACGTATAAAATCAGCTAAGTTCCCCCACAGGGGTAGTGCGATGATCAGTCCAAGCGATGGAACAGATGACATTAAACCGTTGGAGGTTGCATTAACGTTTAAGGCTTCTTTCATATAGAGAGGAAGCAACACCTGGAAAGACAAATCAGTCCAACTATGAGCAAACCAACCAAAGCAAATGGCCCAAACTGCAGGTGAAGAAATCAGTTGTATCCATGGCACTGTTTTAACTACCTTTTCACTTATTATACTTCTGTTTAAATAAGAATGTTCTTTTTCGCTGATAGTTGGATGGACATCTGGAGTATCATAAACAACATAAAACCACACACAACTAAACACTAACGATAATCCACCGAATACATAAAATATAGAACCCCATCCATTGTCAAAGCCATAAACACAAAGATAACCTGATGTTGAAAGACCTACAACACTCCCTAGAATTTGACCTGCAAATGTAAACCCAACCAATAAACTGATTTCTTGCGGAGGCGCCCAACGACCATATAAGGACTGAACTGCTGGGATTATCGGTCCTGATAACAAACCTGTTAAAATTCTGAGAACAAGCGTAATGTAACCACTAATTCGAGACAAACTTGGATGAAGAATGGTCAGAATGCCTGCTGAAAGTATTGAACCTGCGACAACTCTTTTCCCACCGTATTTATCAGCCAATAAACCACCTAGAATGTTTGTTATTACATATCCATAGAAGTACCCAGCCAGCATGTTCGATTGTAACGTATCACTCCATTCGAATTCTCCTTTAAAATTTTGATTTATGGAATGATTATCTGAACTGGAACACTCTTGGTTGTTTGCAGAAATGTTAACTTCTTCGTTTGTACGATTGGGCGTTTTCAACATACACACAAATGCCATACTTAGATCAACTCTTAATGTTTGCATAACGAGAAACGCTGCAGTAGAGGCATAACATAATCTCCATCGGCATGAGTAATAACGTTTAATCCAGCTGGTAAATTTAGACATTTTGTGTAAATTTCAATTTTTACCAATTTTCACAACGTTTTACTTGATGATCAGAATCTGAAAATATAATCGATAAAAGATGTAAGTCCAAAATACTTAGACAAATACTAAGAGACACTTGTTGCATTTGACTTCATTACATAAAAGGAGTTTGGTCCCAAAAGTGTAACGCTATTGAAATGTTATGTGTTCTTCCAAAATGATGAACAAAAAATCTGCAGTTCAGTTATATTTCACAGAACATCAGCACCATTTATTATCGATTAACAAGTATGTCATTTACCAATCAAGTATCAATATATGTTATACGATATAACAATGAATATACGTTAGTTGTACTTTGTGTCTGTTTTACACAACCAAGAAATAAAATAACTGTGGACGTGCAGAGTTGTGACAGTAAGTTACAGAGGACAAACGTTCTGGTATTCGGTTACTATCTGTAAAGTTTGGAAAAATCTTTGCGCCTTGGAATTCCTCCTCTGTTAAATTCAAAGCTTTAGACATACCTAAGAACCAGTTGAGTCATTTCATGTAATTTAGTCTTCGTTACCAAACTGTGACAGAAACTGTGACAAATGTTGGTGGACAGAATTGGTGAAGCTGAGAAATAAAATTCTTTGAGTATTTTTTTTTCTCATACGTCGCGGCAAGAAGCAATCGATTGTGAATTCTCTGAATTTTGAAACCCTGTACAAATGAAGGAAAAAAATTAATATTAGATTATTAAAATCAATATCTATATTTTGCAACATTTGGCAGCGAATCTGTGTTTACTGGAGATCACCTTCTGATAAGCCTAGGAGCATCTTTTCACCTGCAAATATCATTCAACTTATTCTGCACCCACTGATTGTGATACGATTTCTATAACAGCCGTTACATGTCAAAGCCAATCTTACAGCCTTTAACGTGTTCACAAAGCACTGAGTAGTGGTCATGATGTCGGCATTTTGATATCCGGCGCGAATCATCCTGATACAGGTAACTCTTTTCCAATATTCAGATGGCTTCCAGTCTGCCATGTCAGCTAACTTTTTCTCAACTACAGCTTTGATGTTTATGCTCTTCAACACCGTTGATTGTTTACCAGAACATCATGCTGTTTCTGGAAAATAAAAGGAGACATAAACATCGTCAAACGTAGCCAGTATATCATGTACACCGCCTTTTCTTCGCTAATCACGCTTTTTTGTAGTGATGAAGAAATCTTTCGAGAGATTGTGTGTGAGAGAGAGAGAGAGATAGTTTGTGTGTGTGTGTGTGTGTGTGTGTGTGTGTGTGTGTGAGTACATGTAAGCGCACGCATCACTGTGTATATGATTATATGCTTGCTAATGGGCTCGTGCCTTTCTCTTGTCTGTATGTGTATGAGTGTGAGTTCGCCAATTTGTGCGTACGCATGACAGCGTGCCGTGTGACCTCATGTGTTTCCGTATGTCTACTTCCCTGCACCGGTCTCTCTCTCTCTCTCTCTCTCTCTCTCTCTCTCTCTCTCTATATATATATATATATATATATATATATATATATATATATATATATATAGATTGATATTGACAACTGTTACTCTTCCATTAATGCGATGAATCTGAGTAAAGCACTCATTTTCGCTAAAAGACTTTTAATGTTATTTTAAATGCCAGAAACTCACTGATTAAGTTTGATAATAAATGTTGGGTTAGAAAGGGCTCATATAATTCATTTGACATCACCATGGGGTCTACAGACTCAGCCCAAGTAACGGACGTAGGGAGGCATATACATTCTAAATGAATTTAATAATGAACTCCCTGTAATAACGGACGGACTGTATAAAGATGATGCGCTGCTTTTAGTTTAAAACCCATCGAATAAAAAATTGGAACTGTTTAAGAAAAATTTATAGTTATTTTAAAACAATTGTGGTCTCTCAATCTCTATTGAAAAATATTAACTTTTAAATATTAACTTTAATCGTGTAACTGATAAATGTGAACCATACCATAAGCCCAATATATCTTAAATAAATTAATAATCTGAGTAATCATCCGTCTTGGCCTAACAACCCTTACCATTTGTTTTCCCTGTCTCGTATTGTCCTTGCCTTCGAACGCGGAGTAGATGGAACATGGGACAACTGATGAGGGGAAATATTCTTTATGTTGCATGTCTCGTTTCTCTGTTTGTTTTTTTTTCGTTGTTCGAAAAAAGTTCGTTTTCTATCTTCGTCTCTATGTTTTCGTTTCTCATTGTGTTTAACGTTTTGTTTTTTGTGGAAGGTATTAAATAGTAAACTAACAAACCTGAAGAAACGATACGATGGCCAATATACAATGCAGAAGGAACTTGAGAAAATCTTCTGAAAATATATTTACAAAAAAGTAAATGATATAAATACGAACAAAGTCTCCGTTAAGTAGTGTTAAATAACAAGAGGCATTTAAGGAACCCAGACACAGATCCTAGAATACACAGCTCATCAAGGACATGTGTTTTCATACTTCTGCCATATCTCGGTCAATAGCCATATGCTTATCGTAGGGCCGTTCACTCAGGCTGTGTTTGCCATTCACATACAATTTTCAAGAAAGTTATTGAAAGACAGCATATCCCTGTCCACTCCTTTTTTCCTCATCTAAAACTTGTACTTAAGAATTTTATGAGGATTTGTCTCTCAACAGCGCATTCATACTCGTCAACCAAACCAAATTTCTTCGTTATTGCTACCTGTCAGAGGAATAGTGGGACATGGTAAGCCGTAGTCTTAAAGGAGGAAATACAATAATATATTTCATGGTGTTTGCTAGTGTGTTTATTATTTATAACAAAAAAAAAGATGAAGAAGCAGGAATAAACCCAGAAATATAACAGTAAAGAAAGAGTGATAGGGTGAGAAGCAAATCATAGAAAGAAACAGCTGTGGAAGTTTGTTTGTCAACATTGTTCTACTTTGATTGACCGTTGTGTAAATCATACAGTAATAAATATATTAAAAACATGAAAGCTTTATTGGCCAAGAAATATTTATTAGTTTATTATTTTCAGTTGAGAGACAAAAGCACTCATGTAGACAGATATTAGATGGGCGTATGTTCATTTTCAAATGGTTAGTACAGTTCTCAACCGCAATGTGCATATCAGAACGTTTAATACTAATGGAAAGAGAACGGGACAAAGACTTTCTGACGAGGACACTTCGAAGCCGAAACACAGGTCCCACAACTATATTTCACCCGGTAAGCAACTATTCAATTGCCTTTTCAGTCTTAAGTTAATTCATAATGCTTTGAAATTGCTTATTATTATTCAAAATTGCTAACAATTTCATTTACCCACTCTGTCAGTCAAAGAAGGTTTTAGTATGTCAAGTTGTTACCTTGTCCAACGTTCAGTACACCATGTGATCACACCGTTCGTATATGCAATCTTGAAAGTCTATAAACAATGAGGAAATTCAGATCAGAAAGAGAAATAATGCAAGTTGCAAACTGCGGAGACCTTCGTTGTAGAACTTGTGAAACAATTGAAGAGGGAAGGACAAAAAATTCAAGATTATGAAGGAATTAAAGGTTAATGCAAAAAGGAATTGTAAAACAAAAATCTCATGAACTGCACTACAAACAATAAATCCAATAAAAATTACATCGGCCAAACGGGGTCGAAATTAATATAACACCCAGGGTACATAAACATCAAATCAAAATTTCATCCCTTAGAAATATTCCAAGAAGTGAATATATATTAATAATTATGCGTATTAATAGAAAATACACATTTCTTTTTCAAAGTAAATAGAAAAAGTGACTTACTGCGAAAGACAAAGGAAAAATACTTGAGAAGAATTCTAGATATTGAACTAAACCTGAAATAGCACCGTTACTAGAAATATCTTCCACTTTATGGATAACCCCCAACACTGTGTTCAAGAGACACAAAACGAAAACTTCAATCCTGAAAAGTTTGTGTCATTGCGATTTCAAAAACTGTTTTTTATATAAACTATGTTTCATGAAAATTTTTCTTCAAATTTGACTGCAATAAAATAAGTAGGAGGCCTTATAAAGATTAAAAAAAAGTACGATTCATTCTACTATCATTCTTCAAGGCAGTGCCCCAGCATGGCCGCAGTCAAATGACTGAAACAAGTAAGAGACTAAACATATACATTGATAACAAAAGGTACAATGGATTTTAAAATGCAATATCTTCGAAACCGTGACTATGAAGCGAACTTGAATAACTACATCAAACAAACAGATACCAATAAATTCAAATAGAATTAACATCCGGGGCAAGTCTGCGTGTATGATAAGTAGATCCAAGTATCGCTTACAAGAATTTCGAAATATCGCTTACAAGAACAAGAACGGAGGAAATCACATTTTCAGTTGATGATTACATCACACATTACTGACGATCTTTTCCACTCTGCCAACATATTTAGATATAGAAAAAAAAAAGGTATAAAATAACTTTCAGACCAACATCTCCGAAAAGTTATGTTAACGCAGTATTATCAAGGTAACCTTAAACAGATTAAATTCAAAGTGAAATGAAAAACAATAACTATAATACATGAACGCATACAAAAAGGATTTTAAGAAGAAATTTATTCAACGAAAAGCCAGATTTTTCTATTTAAACTTATGACGTCGTCAGGGGATAACGAAATAATTTTAAATATACATAGAAATTATACGTCACAATATTTAGTTACTTAGCTGTTTATATATACTCCTTTACTCTTTTAATTGTTTCAGTCATTTGACTGCGACCATGCTGGAGCACCGCCTTTAATCGAACGAATCGACCCCAGGACTTATTCTTTGTAAGCCCAGTACTTATCTTATCGGTCGATTTTGCGAAACCGCTAACTTACAGGGACGTAAACACACCAACATTGGTTGTCAAGCGATGATGGGGGGACAAACACAGACACACAAACATATATATATATATGTGTGTGTGTGTGTGTGTGTGTGTGTGTGTGTAGGTGTATGTGTATACATCCACATATACCTACATACATACATACATACATTACGGAATCACAGAAGTAAAGAAAACTATGCATTCTCGGTGATAATGCCGTGTTTGGTATAGCTAAAATTTCAGTAAACTGGTTAAGCCGGTTTATTTGTGTTCATGTCGTTAAGGGGAACAGATACCCCGGAGTCTTCCGAAATCGCCCAATCTTGAATTTCTCCTCTTGCCAATATTGCATATAATATTGTACCAACTACACATATAGCAGCGCATAAGGCAAACACG
>NC_142952.1:2686682-2714182 GCF_046866305.1 Octopus bimaculoides
TGTGTGTGTGTGTGTGTGTGTGTGTGTGTGCAGGAAACTTATATATATACTATTCTGCTTAAATAATGGAACTGCAAATACAATATCCTTACGTAATTCAATTCTATTTTCATTCCTTCACTTCCTTCTGTATTTCATATATTCTCTATAATAATTATTGCTTAAACATTTTCTCGCACCGTCTCTGGTGAAAGGATATATAAAATATCACGGAAACAGCAGAAAGTTCTATTTATAAATGTCTTGAAAACTATTCACAGCCTTGGGTTTTTTTATATCATTCTGTTAATCATATATTCTGTTAATCATTCTGTTAATCACACACACACACTCTCACACACACACACACACACACACACACACACACAAACACACACACACACACACATACACACACACATACATACATACATACATATTACATATTCGCAGCAGACGATTCCTTTGAAACTACCCAAGGTTTTCACATTTCTCTCGTCATTGCGACTAGTCAGAAGTAAATTCTGGAATTCTGCTCAGTATAAAGAGTCCTTCTAAACTTACGCACGCACACACTCACACACACACACATATAGATAGATAGATAGATAGATAGATAGATAGATAGATAGATAGATAGATAGATAGATAGATAGATAGACAGATAGATATGACATTGGTTCTGAGAAACGAAGAATTCCGACTTCGGATTTCTTTTCGGTTGACGTAATAATACTGGTGAGGTTCTGTTCACATCAAAACAGAAGAGAAATATGTTGTACACGCTTCTTTAAAAAAAAAAAAAAATAATAATTTTTCTACTCACTGTTTGGCCGAATGTTTACAGTGTTGTTGAATTCAGCTGCTGCCGCAGAATACTAAATCTGATATATCAATCGTTACTTTATGCATTTGGTGACGTATGTACACTCACCGTGGAGGGGCTCTGTTAACATTATCAACACATGAATTAGCGCAAAAACACACGCATCTAAATGTACGTTAAATCAAGCACCTACTCACATATGCGAAAAATAGAGGAGCGATAGTGAGAGAGCGAGCGAAATTTGAGAGCTATAATGTGAGATGGGGAGGAAATAGGCTATACGAAAATATAAACAGAAAGCGCTTTTACTGGCCTGAAAGCGGTTGGGAGTGTATTACACAGGTTATGTAAGAGTATAGAAAGTTTAATTGAAGTGTTTATAAAAAACAATGATTTTACAATAGCATTTATTGGCCGGGATAATAAGACATTAATTTGTTATAACTTCATGGAAATGTTAGCTAAAATGGATGAAAGTCTGTCCCGCGTTTAAGTATAATTTTGTTGTTTTTTATTACTTTTTTTTTATTTTGCAGATGAATACTACTACTACTACTACTACTACTACTACTACTAACAATAATAATGATAATAATAATAATAATAATAATAATAATAATAATAATAATAATAATAATAATAATAATAACACAAAAACTGAGGCAGAACTGGACAGCCTAGTCCAGTCTGTGCGGATTTTCTCCAGTGATATTAAGATGGAGTTTGGACTTTCAAAATGTGTTACGATGATTATGAAACGAGGAAAGCTGGTGAAATAATGAAGGTAATTCAACCTCAATCCAGTTATGAATACCTGAGAATACTTTGGGCAGATGGAATCAAACACAATGAAATGAAGAAAGAGACAAAAAGAGAGTACCTGCGGCGAGTAAGTAAAATATTTCTTCAAAGCTAAATGCCAGAAATATAATGTTGGCAATAAACTCGCGCGCAGTCGCAGTAGTTTGGTATGGCGCTGGAATCTTGAAGTGGACAGAGGAGGAACTAAAGGAGATGGACAGGAAGTCAAAAGAGCTTCTAATGATGCGTGGAACCCATCATCCACGTGCGGACACTGATCGGCTATACATGAAGAGAGTAAATTGAGAAAGAAGACTGATAAATGGGTGAGACTGCGGTTTCCATGGCGTATATAAATCCAGTCCGTTGTAGGATTACTCGTTTCTGCCTACTCTGTGGACTGGAGCAATGTGAAATGAAGAACATAACGGATTGCTCGATCCTGGAATTGAAACTACAATCTGTCGATCATGAGTCTAACACCTTAACCACAAAGCCACGCGCCTCTACTCTTCATGATAAAGGAAGCAGACAAATACATAAGAAAAACAAAGCAAATTGAAAGAAAAAAAAAGAACAAGATGATTGAGATTAATATTTTATAGAATAAATATTTTATAGAATATAAAACATAGTTTTGATCAGATCTTTTTTTCTTTTCTTTTTATTTTCCTCTCAACATCATCCATTGTTGTATTCTTGCATGCATATAGCGTCCCAAATTTCGTTCGAAGTTGGAAATTCAATATTTAAGCAAAGCGCAATTCCGTTCATTTTTTTATCATAATTTATTTCTTGATCATAAGGCCCCTTCCATAATGTTACGGAACATTAATAACTATAAATAACATTATATGATGTATAACGCCGGACAAAATTCTTAGTGACATTTCCTCCGACTTTACGTTCTGAGTTTAAACTCCGACAAGGATGGCTTTGCCCTTCATCCCTTCGGGATCGATCAAATAAGTACCAGTTTAACACTGGGATCGATGTAATCGACTTAACCTCTCCCCGAAATTGGCGGCCATTGTGCCAAAATTTGACACCAATGTTATGTATAACGGCTGTTTACTTATGTCCGAAGAAGATATTTACATACTAACGTTAACAAAACCAGCCCAAAAATTTTAGCTTCAATTAGGCTTACGCAACACCTCAAACACTTTTCTATTTTATTGTCAGGATCCACAGACAATCCGAAGAAAATGCTTGGTATCAATAAATATCTGTGACCCCATGCTGTGGAAGTCTCCCAATATTCTTCTGGCGCTGAAAATTCCTGGTGCTAAACGATTCTCTGCACAGTGTGCATTATTATCAGAGCAATCCTCTACAAGAATCATGCTATAGCAAAAGCCAAGTTATGCCTCATTTTGCAATTGGCTTCAAACACGCCGGATACCAGCCCGAAATTTCTAAATCACTACGTTATGGTTAAATAACCATAGACCCTTCGCTGGTTTCACTTTCTCATTTTGACAGCTTTTTTTTGTGTTTTTTTTTTGCTCTCCTAGGTTTCAAGCAAACCTCATCAACAGTTTAAGCGAGTAGAACAGCCTGTTTTACCGCTGAAGACGACTAAGTACTGCTACATGCACTGTATTATATGTAATATGTTTTAAGCCTTTATTCTGTTTATTGTTTTGTTCCTCGTCCGTCCACTAACGGTCTCGTTTCGTAATGTTTTGGTCCCATTCCCAGAAAAATTTTTGCCGCTGCCTCCAGAGTAGCAGCAATCTTATCGATATTGGCTGAAATTGCGTTCGACCTTTCTGACCGCTAACTGATGAGGTGTTCGTGAGCTTCTGTGCTCTCTGTTCGCCTGTATATTTAGTATAGTTCGTTTGTTTATTTACTACACGTTTTGAAAAATTATATATATATATATAATTTATATATATTTAATTTTTTACCTATATATATAGAGTAGAATATTATGTCTGATAAAATTCAGAAAGAAAAAAGTTACATAAAGTGGAATACATGGAAATAACTTTTATGCATACTGCTTTAGATTTTGTGATTCTTCCTCATTCGAAGAACGATTACTTGGTATTTCTTGAGATTTAGCCCATTCCTGTACATCTCCACTCGCCAATATCGCAAACATTATCGTTCCAGATACAGAAAGTGCCGCACACAAAGCTAAGACAATTTGCCATTCTTCTTGTGTCCCATCAGGTGTAAGAGCTTTGGATGATATTGGAGCCAAGAATCCGGGCAATGAACCAAAAGTGTTGGTAATGCCGATCAATACACCAGCGTATCTAGGAGCAATGTCCACGTGATTGACATTGAAGCCGCCAATGTAAAATGCTAAGCAGATACCCGTGAAGAGGAAAAGAATGCCGGCCAGAGTTGTTTGGTCACAGTCAAGGAATCCTATAGCAATCAGCAGTGACGCTGAGCCAAGGAAACAAATACTCTGAAAGAGAACTCGTACAGAGCGCGTTGAAAGATAATTCTTTGAACGCAAAATATCTGCAAACCTTCCACAGAATTGCACAGCCGCGAACTGTCCAATGAACGGAGCAGAAGACATTAAACCATTTGATTTCGCATCGATATTTAATGCTTCTTTCATATACAAAGGCAGAAGCAGCTGGAAAGAAATAATCGTCCAATTGTAAAATGTGTGAGCAATTATAAGAGCCCAAACGGCGGGAGTAGTCATAATTCTCTTCCATGGCACGCTCTTAACTTGGCCTTTGTGTATTATAGTTTTGTTTAAATAAGAACGTTCTTCTTCGCTGATAGTTGGATGGACATCTGGAGTATCAGAAACAACATAAAACCACACACAACTAAACACTAACGATATTCCACCAAATATATAGAATATAGAACCCCATCCATTGTCAAAGCCATAAACGCAAAGGAAACCAGAAATTGACAAACCCACAATACTACCGATTAATAAACCAGAGAAAGAGACTGCAACCAACACACTATTTTCTAATGACGGAGCCCACCGTCCCCACAGGGATAAGACAGCAGGACACATGGGCCCTGAGACCAGACCTGTAAGTATCCTCAATACAAGAGTAAAATAACCACTAATTCGTGTTAGACTTGGGTGGAGAACGGTCAGGACAGAAGCTGAGAATATGGAAGCCCCCATAACTTTCTTTCCACCATATTTGTCAGCTAATACACCGCCAAGAAGGTTAGTCACAATGTAGCCATAATAGTATCCAGCCAACATGTTTGATTGTAGAGTATTGCTCCATTCGAACTCTCCTTCAAAATTTTCTCCATTTGATGTACGATTGTCTAAACGAGAACAGTGTTCGTTATCTAGAGTACGGTCGACTTCATCAATTGTACGATTGGGTGTTTTCAACATACAAACTAACGACATACTCAGGTCTACACGTAAAGTCTGCATGAGAAGCAAGGTGAAAAAGCTAACATAGCATAGCCGCCATCGACATGAACAATAATGGCTGATAAATTCGTTAAACTTCGACATTTTCTTTGACAGGCTCTATTCTAATCTGTTTTTCCCATTGTTGGCTCAGTGAGTTTGAGGAACAGCAAGATGTTCTACACTAACCAATATTTATTTTCCGTACTTGCAATGAAAAATTGGCAGCATTCCACGATTCAGATTAATATTTATACTGCTGGCTGAGTTTGGTGATGAGAAGACATTATATCGGAAAAATTTCTTGACCGAAATTTAGTCAATTCCATTCTGAGTCTTTATTCATCAACCTGAAAGAGAAAGAAAATATAAAAATATAAAGAAATCATCGAATCACACTGTTGTCGAAGGGAAAAAAATAAAGATTATTTTATTCAGGAAAGTACGGAGTATGGGAAAGTACAAATATTTTACATTGATACCATAGACCAGTGGTCCCCAAACTTTTCACAGTGGTTCTCAACCCTTTTATTTAAATTAGTTTTCCCACTGACACCTTTTAATATACTTATCCTTATGTGTATGTTTATATATATATATATATATATATATATATATATATATGTATGTATGTATGTATGTATGTATGTATATATAATACACTGTTTTACTTTGAGATTGCTAATATTAACAATACTCGCAAATAAAATACAGACTGGAGTTGTAGTGCTCCAATTGAGCTGTATTCCGTTTAATAATCCGAATGGAGGCGATGCAAGCGGAAACTAGAGGAACATAACATAACCAATAACCACACTCAAAATCCAATATATATATATATATATGTGTGTGTGTGTGTGTGTGTGTGTGTGTGTGTGTGTGTGTGTGTGTGTGTGTGTGTGTATTCTTCTACATTAATAAAATCGATATAAAAATTCCAAATAATATAAATATAAAAATATATAAATATATATAAATATAAAAATACATATGAATGGATAAATATCGATATGATATATACAACACAGTGAATTTTAAATTTAAAACTTACAATACATTGGTGTAATAAAAATTTGATACGATAAAACATTAAAAAGACGAACTAAAATACCACGAAAATATTACAAAGAGTGACTCGTGTGTAATTGTATAATATGTATTTCTGTATTTTCTTTTTTGCATTATGTGTAAACATCCTGGTGAGGGGAGTGTCAGTTTAAAAAAATATAAAATTTATATCATATTACTTGGCACGTCTCCGAAACGGCCTGTAGATGGAACTTTTAAATCTTTGTTATATTTTCGAGGTATTTTAGAGCGTCTTTTTAATGTTTTATTCCAACATATGTTTCGAAAGTAAAAGAATTTGAATAACATCTGCGTTTAGCTCCATTTATTTACTTATATATATATATATATATATATATATATATATATATATATATATATATATATATATATATATATATATATATATATATATATATATATATATATATACATATATATATACGAAATTTTGAATTTAGTTAACGGACCCCAGTATTACCTTTGCATTGCAGACCACCAAGAGTCCGCGGACTCCAAGTTGGGAACCACTACCATAGTCTATCAATTTATGTTACTTCATAACTTTTAAGTTAAATTACGTTACTTCAAATAAAGTTACTTCATAACAATGATTTCTGTCGCTTTCTTTAATTTTTTTTTGCCTGTCTTGTGCATCACATGTGATATGCATCTCATATTTCCAGATGCACCGAATATTTTGCACATTTCCATAATTTTTTCAACCACCAAGGGATCTTGGGATTTATTGAAGGAAATCTTTATACTTCTTCTGAAAACGGATGAAGCAAGGAGTAAAACTGAAAACAAGCACGGGCGTTTAGGGAAAAATTAGGAAAATGTTTTTGGACACTCGAGTGGCCTTAGCAGAGTCCACTCTGTTGCACACACACGGAATGAGTCTCAGGTTAGAGGATGTCATCATATTTTTTCCTTTTCACAAAAATAAAATTCGAGCGATTTTCTTTCCTCGAGTGACTGAGCCATGAAAAGGAAAACATGTTTACAAGGCGAACTAAAGTTTGCTCCCAGACATAAAGTTGACTCATCATTCAATGTTTTACACTCAAAATCGTAATTCATTCAGATATCTGGGTTCTGGTAAATTTTGTAAGAATATGCTTCGCTGAAAAGGTCAAATAAGATCAAAACTTCGATTTATCACCGTACTTTCCAAAAATGAGATTCATACACCACTGCATAGTTATATCACGAAGTGAGTCTGTCACCATTTTGTAAGGAGTAAACTTGAGTAGCTTCTCATGGGAGATTACTGCAACATTGGTATTTATATACACAATTTGTTCATTTTCTTTAATTCTACCACCTGAAGATCTATAAAATGATATTGCTTTTTTTATCATTGAGATTAATGATTAAAGTAAAATGTTATAAGCTATAAAACAATGAGATTCAAGCAAATAAATTTTTTAAATTGTCAACGTAACATACTCTACCACCTGAAGATCTATAAAATGATATTGTTTTTTTTTTTATCATTGAGATTAATGATTAAAGTAAAATGTTATATGCCATAAAACAATGAGATTCAAGCAAATATCTTTTTTAAATTGTCAATGTAAATATTGACAATTTGTGTTATATATTGAACACGGCTGTTCATGTTGTGTTATATGATAATATTCTGTGTTTTTAAAAACTATAAGTAAAAAACATTTGATTTAAAGCAAAGAGGAAATGCGTTTTTGTATGCGAGAGAAAGAGAGAGTGAGTGTATGTTAATCGGTATATGGATATTGTTTTTTTTTTTAAGTATCTGACAGGGGTTACAATGGTACCGCGATGAGTTTTGTGATGTAATACTGGATAGATTTAAGAGACAGCATGCAGCTGTCTGCAGAAAAAGCCCTAAAAGGCGAGGACAAGCTCTCCTATGAATTGTACAGCAGTGTCTTCCAAACGCCATAATGTCATCATTGCAAAGTTTCGCCTTTAGAAGACTAATTGCACCGCGATCCATCTCCCCTCAATTTCTAAGTATAAGGACGACGGACCATAGAATAAGTACAAAAGATTCATTAGTGACTTGATTGACGAATTTGAATGCCGTTTTGATGACATCAAGGATTCCTTGCCCTTGATGAAAAAGTTATTTTCAGCCCCTATGGAGATAAATGCGGCCACCACCTATGACGAATTTCAAATGGAGGTTTTGGATTTGCAGTCAGATGCAATATTACTATTATTGCGTGCTGGCAAAGTCGTTAGCACGCCGGGAAAAATGCTTAGCGACGTTTCGTCCGTCTTTACGTTCTGAGTTCAAATTCCGCCGAGTTCGTGTTTTCTTTTCCCACTTCCGGGGTTGATAAAATAAGTACCAGTTGAACACTGGGATTAACCTAATCGACTAGCCCCATCCCCAAAAACTGCTGGTCTTGTGCTAACATTTGAAACCCGTTATTATTATTATTACGACTTCTTATATTTGGAGTTTCAACTCCGCCGAGGTCAACTTTCCATTTTTTTATTTCATATCAGGGTCGATAAAATAAGTACCAATTGAGGGCTGGACAATAATCGACTGGCCCCTTCCCCAGAAATTTCAGGCTCTGTGCCTGTAGTAAAAAGAAAAGAAATTATTGCTTTGATAAAAACCACACCAATAGTTATACTAAAATCCCGTTATTTACCCATTTTGAAAACCTCAAAGAATTGTTGTTTCTTATTAACAGAAACGTGACAAATATTATTATGGTCTTTCCTCATTTAGATTGATAGTTTCTTCCTCATTCGAAGAAGTTTTAATCGATTTTTCATCAGATTCAGCCCAATCTTGTACATCTCCACGCGCGAATATCGCATAGATTATTGTCCCACACACAGAAAATATGGCACACAGTGATAATGCTATCTGCCATTCTTGCCGTGTTCCATTAGGTGTTAATGCTTTCGTTGTTAAAGGCGCCAGAAAGCCAGGCAACGCCGCGAAAGTATTGGTAATTCCGTACAATATACCAGCGTATTTAGGAGCAATGTCAACATGATTGACAATGAAACCCCCTACATAAAATGTTAGAATCATCCCAGTAATAAAGAAAAGAATTCCGGCCAATGTCGTTTGGTTGCAATCAAGGAATCCGATCACGATAATCAGAGACGCTGAACCAATGTAAGAAACTGACTGGAAAAGAACTCGGATGGATCGTGTTGAAAGATAATTCTTTGAACGCAAGAAGTCTGCAAATCTTCCACAAAATGGTATAGCAATCATTTGTCCAATAAACGGAGCTGAAGACATTAAACCATTTGATTTCGAATCGATACTTAACGCTTCTTTCATATACAATGGCAGAATCACTTGGAAAGAAAAAATAGTCCAGTTAATAAATGTATGCGCCATAATGATGGCCCAAACGGCTGTAGACGTCATGATGCTTTTCCAAGGCACGTTCTTAACTTTACTTTTACATTTTATTGTTCTGTTTAAGTAGGAACGTTCTTCTTCGCTGATAGTTGGATGGACGTTTGGATTATCATAAACAACATAAATCCATACAAAGCTAAACACCAACGATAATCCACCAAATACATAGAATATAGAACCCCATCCATTATCAAAGCCATAAACACAAAGAAAACCAGACATTGACAGTCCTACAATACTACCGACTACTTGACCTCCGAGTGAAATCCCTATCAAAATACTATTTTCACTAGGTGGAGCCCACCTTCCCCATAGGGATTGTATAGCAGGGCACATGGGCCCTGAAACCAGACCTGTAAGTATCCTCAATACGAGAGTAAAATAACCACTAATTCGTGTTAGACTTGGGTGGAGAACGGTCAGGACAGAAGCTGAGAATATGGAAGCCCCCATAACTTTTTTTCCACCATATTTGTCAGCTAATACACCGCCAAGAAGGTTAGTCACAATGTAGCCATAAAAGTATCCAGCCAACATGTTTGATTGTAGAGTATTGCTCCATTCGAACTCTCCTTCAAAATTTTCTCCATTTGATGTACGATTGTCTAAACGAGAACAGTGTTCGTTATCTAGAGTAAGGTCGACTTCATCAATTGTACGATTGGGTGTTTTCAACATACAAACTAACGACATACTCAGGTCTACACGTAAAGTCTGCATGAGAAGCAAGGTGAAAAAGCTAACATAGCATAGCCGCCATCGACATGAACAATAATGGCTGACAAATTTGGTAAACTTCGACATTTTCTCTGCGTGTTCCAATTGTATTCTCAGAGTTGTTTTAATTCTTTTCTCCCTCAGCAAGTCTTATACACAGCAAGATCTCATACACTAACTATATCATGCATTCCGTAATTGTCTCAAAAGATTTGAACTATAAAACGACGGGTAACTGCGTGCAACATCACGACATTCAGATAATATATTCTCGGTAAGTTTTGTCGATTGGGTTGCATTAATACCAGAAAATTTTCATGACTTGAAGTTATTTTGTTTTTTGTGTGCTGGTCAATCTGTAATTTTAAAAGAAAAAAAATATATAGCATTATCAAAAAATAATTTTATTGTTTTCTTAGATTAAAATAACCCTTTTTATTTATATAAACATGACAAAATACAAATGCTGTACTTTACAAAATTTACAATATTTGATCCATCGATCTACATATTTCTTTATATTGTCACTTAATTTATCCGTTCAGCTTTTCACTTGATTCTAAAGGGTCCACTACGCTGCAGATATGCAACTCTCAGGTCTGTGGATATCATATCCTTCCCATCACCTTATAAAACTTGGGTGATGTCTTTTCCTCTTTTTACTAATCTATATAAAAGAACATTTTTACGGGACGAACTAAAATCCCTTAGCCTCCCAGTCATAAAATTCACTAATCATTCGATGTTATTCCCCCCAAATCTTTAATCTCTCAGTCATCTACGCGAAGGTTCTGGTAAATCTTGTTGGACTAAAATTCGTTAGGAAGTCCTAATAGGCCCAATACGTTTCTTTAGCCACCACAGAACTTTCAAAAGATCCGGTTCACACGTAGTTTATATCACATCCCTGCTTCATTGATCACGATTGGAGTGAAGGAAGGAGAGTTCTGTTTTGTAAAGAGCAAACCATTATATAGCTTCGAAAGGGAGATAACTGCAATAACCTAATATACGTACAATTATTCATACTCAACAATTATTTTACCCGAATTTGTGAAGACCAACCGGTGCGCATGATTAAGATTTACTTGTTAGTCAAATTAGCAACAAAAATAATGTGATTCAAGCATGCGATACAAAGGCAATATAAACAACAGTTCAGCATAACGGACGTCTGTTATGTATGTATATATATATATATATATATATACCGACATATGTATGTATGTATGTATATTATATGTATATATTATATATATACATATATATATATAATATATACATATATAATATATACATGTAATATATATATATATATATATATATATATATATATATATATATATATATATATATATATATATATATATATATATATAATGTATTACAGAAAAATTCAATAAAGATTACGCTCGCGAATACAAGAGGCTGGAATGGGATTCTTCTGAAGGATTTCTGAAGTAACGGTACTGAGGAGGGTACGTCACTCGAAGAGCAAGGTGTCTCTCCAGTTTGAGCCGCGTTACTTCTCTGCATGGGGAGGTCCAGATCGATGGACATGTGACTAGAATGTGACAGAAGAATCACAAGACGAATTCTTCCTTCAAGCCGAGTTACCTTGCAGGAGACCTAGGGGTAGACTTGGAACGACATGTTTGGATACTGTCCGTAGTTTCAATTGGTCGCGCTTGATAATCCGGTTGAAATGTGTTGCTTCTAAGAGGATTCTATGGAGAAGAAGCCTGAAGATTTTGATGCCCACGACCTCCGTAGAAAGAGTGAGCACAGAAGATGGATATTTGGAGAATATAGAAATAAAATTTAAAATTTATATTTTAGCGTATGTAGCAGCATGACCTGAAACTAGGATTCTAAGAATATCTTGTAACTTAAATTATGTGAAGTAGATTACTTGATATGATGACGCGAAATCAGTGCATATAAAATGCCATAGTTATCCATTTATAAAGTTCAAACATTTATTTTGTTTTCTTTTCGAAGTTGAAGCAGTTAGAAACCCGATATTTAATTGTAGTCGAAATGGCAATCGTAGAAGACATGAACATCATCTTATCTCTCCTATAAAATGACACACTCAAAGAAAAAAAAAAGGTAAACCGAAACTAAACAGCTTTTTACGGACGGTAGGAGTTAAAAGAGAAATAAACACATGTATGAAAATAAAATGAGAAATTTACGAAAAAATAATTCTTCTGTTGCTATTTGGAAGTGCACCAACATCGGCAATAAATATATAACGCACCGACTAAAACTTTCTGCTTCTCTTTTTTTAAATAATAGGTGGGCTTTGAAGGCGGCAGCGTACTGGCACAATGGTTAGCACACTAGACGAAATGCTTAGTTGCGTTGTGACGTTCTGAGTTCAAATTCCACCGTGGTCGACTTTGCCTTTAATTGTTTCGGGGTCGATAAAATAATTACCAGTTGAACACTGGGGTTGAGATAGTCGATTTATCCCCCAGTATTACTTGGAATTTCGTTTCCATTTATTATTTTTGGTCATATATTATTTCCCAGATCAGCTCCGATTAAGAAAACGAATCAAAGGCGTTCTAACCGTGACCATCTTATCTATTTTTTGAGGACAAAATATATCCTAGGCCTCGGCTACCTCAGCTACATTATCTTGCGTCTGTCGTTTTATAACGACTTATAATTTGATGTACTCGTCCGAAATAACACCGCCAGTCTGCCTCACGATCCAGGACGATTAAGGTGTGTCGGATATTGGTGTAATTCATGGTTTTAATGATGCTCAACACATGTATATCTTTTGATCTGAGGTCGTTGAATAAATGAGCTTGCTTCAAACCCAGCTTCAGATCTCGTATATTTATGCATCAAATTTCAAGTAAGACTATGTCGGTCGCAGAAGAGGAAAGAGGTTGTCATGTACCATTGTTTTGGAGATGGGCAATTTTCTCGGTAAATGAACGCGATTCCTTCATAAGGACTCTCCAAAATGATTTGGCTCTTTTCCCCCTTTTGTCTTTTTTCTTGTGATGTCCAACGTCAAAGGAATATTTCGTTCTGGGAATTTGTAGGTATCTGTGTCTCTTTCTATCTTTTACTTTTTTTTTATCTTTTACTTGTTTCAGTCATTTGACTGCGGCCATGCTGAGGCACTACTTTGAAGGGTTTTAGTCGAACAAATCAACACCAGGACAAATTTTAATTTTAGGCCTACTATTTATTTTATCGGTCTCTTTTGCCGACCCGCTAATGTTACGGCGACGTAAACAAACCAACACTCGTTGACAAGCGGTAGTGGGGTACAAAGACAAACACAATGACTCAGACATGCATATTTTTATGCATATTTTTATGCATATATATATATATATATATATATATATATATATATATATATATATATATATATATATATATATATATGTATGCGTGTGTGTATATAATATATATATATATACAATATATATATATATATATGAATCGTGGAAGATATTTATAAGCCATTTAAGAAACACAAAACCCGTTAGATTCACTTCAACATTTAAATTTAATTTGCCAAAATATTTTCGTCGCTTTGAGACCGCGACCTATTCACTTACAAAATTCCGTGCTGCATATATATATTATGGTAAAATTCAAGGATCAAAGTGTAGGAAGTTAGTAAGATTCGAGCAATCCGAAGAAGATATAAAAACAATAACTTTCAGAAACAATAGTGGTTTATTGTCGTCTCAATTCCATATAATTTAAAATGGCCCAGAGTCACCCATGCCCCATCGTATAACGGTTATCACAACAAATGCGATCTATGCATCGCCGAAGTCTTTTCTATTAAACAATCCACCAATTATTTAAATGAACGAAACCATCTAATCTTTAATTACAGACACCGATTATGAAACACATTCTCAACGTACAAATATTTGCGCCCCCACACCCCTAACATTAAAACTAAATTATATGGAATTGAGACGACAATAAACCACTACATTAAAACTATACAGGCGCGCATGCGCCTATCTTTTCTATGTGACTGTAGAATCTTGTGGATGTGCAGAGAAATAGTTAGATCATTGAAAATGACCACGTTGAGGTATTATGAGATATGAAACGTCAAACAGCTAGGAAAAATAGAATATTCACTCCTAAATATTGTCGCCATTAATAAAGAGGGAAGAGTGTGTTGTTAAATCAGCGTTGCTTGCCTATTTGATAAAAGAATGGTAAAAAAAAAAAAAGAATACGAGAAAATAGAAAAATACGAGGATCCAAAATACGAACTTCAACGAATTTAGGACTGCCGTAAAAATATAATTATCGAAATTGTAAAAGAAAACTTAGAAATAATTACAGGAAGTATTAATGGCCGGTAGGGAATCTTGGATATCGAGATATCAGCATGATTAACAATGAAACTCCCAACATAGAATGTTAAACTAATTCCAGTGATAAAGAAACGAAATCCGGCCAAAATAGTTCGGTTGCAATTAAGGAATCGTATTACGATAATCAGAGATGCTGAACCAATATAAGAAACTCACTGGAAAAGAAGAACTCGAACAGAACGCGTAGTAAAATAATTCTTTGAGCGGAAAAAGTCTGTGGCTTTGACACAAAATGATACAGTAAGGATTTGTTCAATAAAGGCAGCAGAAAACATTAAACCATTTGTGTGTGTGTGTGTGTGTGTGTGTGTGTGTGTGTGTGCGTGCGTGTGTGTGCGCGAGTTTTAGCCTTGTTTTTCCTCCTTTAAATGTATAGATTCTTCCTCATTCGAAGAATTTTTAATCGATTTTTCATCAGATTTAGCCCAATCTTGTACATGCCCACGCGCGAATGTCGCATAGATTGCTGTTCCACACACAGAAAATATGGCACACAATGAGAATACTATTTGCCATTCTTGCCGTGTTCCATTAGGTGTCAGTGCTTTTGTAGTTAAAGGAACCAGAAAGCCAGGCAACGAAGCGAAAGTATTGGTAATTCCGTACAATATACCAGCGTATTTAGGAGCAATGTCAACATGATTTACACTTAGGCCTGCATAATAGAATGTTAAGCTGATCCCAGTAATAAAAAAAAGAATTCCGGCCAATGACGTTTGGTTGCAATCAAGGAATCCGATCACGATAATCAGAGACGCTGAACCAATGTAAGAAACTGACTGGAAAAGAACTCGGATGGATCGTGTTGAAAGATAATTCTTTGAACGCAAGAAGTCTGCAAATCTTCCACAAAATGGTATAGCAATCATTTGTCCAATAAACGGAGCTGAAGACATTAAACCATTTGATTTCGTGTCAATACTTAATGCTTCTTTCATATACAATGGCAGAATCACTTGGAAAGAAATAACGGTCCAGTTAATTAATGTATGCGCCATAATGATGGCCCAAACGGCTGTAGACGTCATGATGCTTTTCCAAGGCACGTTCTTAACTTTACTTTTACACTTTATTGTTTTGTTTAAATAGGAACGTTCTTCTTCGCTGATAGTTGGATGGACGTTTGGATTATCATAAACAACATAAATCCATACAAAGCTAAACACCAACGATAATCCACCAAATATATAAAATATGGAACCCCATCCATTATCAAAGCCATAAACACAAAGGAAACCGGAAGTTGACAGACCTACAATACTACCTAATATCTGACCGGCAAATGAAATCCCTATCAAAGTACTACTTTCACTTGGTGGAGCCCATCGACCCCACAAGGACTGCACTGCAGGGAACATGGGCCCTGAAACCAGACCTGTAAGTATCCTCAATACGAGAGTAAAATAACCACTTATTCGAGTTAGACTTGGGTGGAGAACGGTCAGGACAGAAGCTGAGAATATGGAAGCCCCCATAACTTTCTTTCCACCATATTTGTCAGCTAATACACCGCCAAGAAGGTTAGTCACAGTGTAGCCATAAAAGTATCCAGCCAACATATTTGATTGCAGAATGTTGCTCCATTCGAACTCTCCTTCAAAATTTTCTCCATTTGATGTACGATTGTCTAAACGAGAACAGTGTTCGTTATCTAGAGTAAGGTCGACTTCATCAATTGTACGATTGGGTGTTTTCAACATACAAACTAACGACATACTCAGGTCTACACGTAAAGTCTGCATGAGAAGCAAGGCGAAAAAGGTGGCATAACATAGCCGCCATCGACATGAACAATAATGGCTGATAAATTCGTTAAACTTCGACATCTTTTGTGACCTGTTTTCTTTATGATGGTTTTGTGGATTTTCGAACTGTTTGTGACGTTTCGATATTCAAATTAAAATGGATAAAATATTGTCTCTTCGTTTTGATCAATTTAGTGTTTCCTTCTGGCAGCTTGTTGATCAATCTGGAATCAAAAATAAAACATTAAGCATATCACTAAACCACATCGCTTTCTTCACTAGCAACGACGGAATACTTATTTTTTTATGATGGACCAAAGGAAAATTCTAACTGGGCCCCACCTGCGAGGTCATGCGCTGTTAATCTTCATATGAGATCATCATGTCGCACAGATATGAGTGTGACGCATGTGCCTGGTGTACCCTTGTCAGACGAGTAATCATGATGGATATACTGGGCTTCGTATATTTTACCCTAGTATCACTTTGATGGCATGCACTGCTCTATCAGTCAATAATAATAATAATAATAATAATAATAATAATAATAATAAATAGAGGTAACTCGAATGTGGAATCTAAAAACAGAAACAATTCCTATCATAGTAGGTGCCTTAGGTATAATAAAAAAATATTTAGACAAATACATAACAAAAACACCAAGACTTACAAATATATATAACATACAGAAAATTGCACTACTGGGCACTGCACACATCCTACGCAAAACACTTTCAATACAGTAACCATAAGAGCATCACAGCAAACCACAGCACATACCCAAGGCACACAGAGCTGCGCTCGGTAGTGAAGTGAAAGCACGTTATAAAAATAAAACTACTGAATAATAATAATAATAATAATAATAATAATAATAATAATAATAATAATAATAATAATAATAATCCTTTCTACTATAGGCACAAGGCCTGAAATTTAGGGGGAGGGGTTAAGTCGATTACATCGACCCTAGTACTCCACTGGTACTTTAGTTATCGACCCAGAAAGGATGAAAGCAAAGTCGACCTCGGCGGAATTTGAACTCAAGTTGGCGTCCGGCAAAATACCTCTAATACACAAGTCAGGGAGGAGAAACATAATTGATACAAATATTATTTAAAATAATAATAATAATATATTTTATTGTTTATTAATAATTTTATTGTGTTGTATTGGGAATCTGTACATTCACGTGATTGGCTAAGTGAACTGTATTGATTAGTATAAATGAGCATGCGCAGAACAGTGTGAGAAGAGTGACATATGCGCCAATTTCTAGTGGAGGTTTTTTTTTATGCTAACTGGACCGTGACGGTATTCACAGAAGAGTGCAAAGGTTGGACAAATGAAAAGAAGATAAGACTTCTTTTGCGTAAACTAGCTCCGTCAGAGCACGAGAAATACTGCAACTTTATTCTACCAAAAAAACCGCCAGAAATTTGTTTTGAAGAAACAATTAAAATATTAACTGATATATTCAGTGAAAAGAACTCGCTATTGAACATGCGACATGCGTTGGGAATGCCTGAATTGGAAGAAAAAAAATGAAAAGAATGACTTTATTATATATGCAGGAATTGTAAACAGAGCGTGCGAAATATTCAAGTTAGGAGAGTGGTCCCCAGATATGTTTAAATGTTTGATATTTGTCAAAGGATTTAATTGCAAGTGAGGATGCAGAAATAGAGGATGCAGAAATATTAATGAAACTGACACAAGACACTGAATTAACCTTGCAAAAAGTGGTAGAAGAATGTCAAAGTACTATTAACCTACGGCAGGATGCTGAAAAAATTGAAAATAATAATATAAATGTACAGGTATTTTAACTTATGACAAACAAAAAAATAATATATACAAGGCCCAAACCGTGTTATGGTTGCGGCGAGCTGCACTTCAAAGGGGACTGCCCCTTTAGGAATAAAGAATGTTTTGCTCGTGGCAAAACGGTGCATAAACGGTCGCAATATTGAGCGATAAAGAAACTTGGAAGAAAATTGGAAGACCTACGTTCAAGCAAACAAAGCAAATAAGTACATGGAATCTCTGGACAACAAGTTCGATTCTTGGGTGAATTAACGCCAGCTGTAACATTTCATAGGAAGACGCTGAAAACGAAAGACTACATATCAGAAAATACCATGAACCTGTTTGGTACAGAGGGATGGAGACATTTACTTTGTGGGATTTGCCCATAACTACTTTCTGTAATAATGTGAATGCGTCGCACGCCAGTTCGGACAAGGCATCTGACAAGTTAAAAATGAAATTAAAAGAAAATATATCCTGATGTTTTATTGGGAGAACTTGGTTCACGTACGAAAATAAAAGTGAAATTCCAGCTAAAAGAAAATGTGGTTTTTAAACCAAAGAGAGCTGTGACTTTTGCGGCGTTGAATCAAGTAGCAAAGAATTGAAAAGACTTGAGAATATTGGTGTAATACAAACAATTATGTCGATGAGCGCAACACGGGTTTGAAATATTATTCGATGTGTGACAATGTATTGTTTTACGTTCAGAGGGTTGTGGTACCTGTTGTACAACAAAATAGAATGCTAACAGAATATCATGTAGGATATCCTGGAATTGCAAGGATGACGGCTCAAAATGGCCTGAAATTTGTAAGTGCAGAAAACTACGAAAATAACTATTGAAATTTTGGATGAAATATTTGCACGTTTTAGTGTGTTGGACACTATTGTGTCGGATAATGGCGCGCAATTTACAGCAAAAGAGTTCAAAGATGCATCAAATGGAACATGTCACTACCCCACCATATCATCCGAGGTTAAATGGACTTGCGGAGAGTTTCGTGGATACGTTTAAGAAAGCGTTGAGAAAGACCAGAAACGAATCATTAGTGGATATAAGTTTTACGCGTCTATAGAAAAACCCCAAACCCCAACACAGAGTCGGGTACGTCACCCGCTGAATTAATGCTCGCCAGAAAGGTACGACCAGTATTTTATAAACTGTTACCAGGAAAGAAACAAAGAATACAGAAAAATACAGTTAATAATACAAAATATTTCAATATAGGAATGCAGTACTTTTTAAAATGTACAAATATGGAAAACAAAGTTGGGAGCAAGGAAGAATAACCAAACGTCTTGGTAGAGTGGTATATATGGTGAAAGGGCAGACATGTGAGCATAAGAGAATGTAAATCAAATAAAAGAAAAAGAGATAAACAGAGGGATGGAAAAGCTTATTGAAATACTATATGATCTATTTGATATTCCGGAGCGGCAGGAAATGGTTGAACCAGTGCGCAACTCAACTAGAAAGAGAAAGCGGACGGAGATGTTAGAGATTGTTTCTAAACGAGAAAAAATATGCCGATTTCTCCCCATGGAAGTAATAAAAAAATTAAGAAAATAAAGGGAAAGCCAATCTCAAAGGGGAGAGGTGTTGTATGGGGAATCTGTACACACCCGTGATTGGCTAAGTAAACTACACTAGTTAGTATAAATGAGCATGCGCATAACAGTCTGAGCAGAGTGTCATATGCGCAGTCATAGTGTACAGGTCATAAGAATTATTTAATAGAGATATCGTGGAGTTCTTCTTGAAGATGCACTGTTGGAGAGTAATAAGAGAACATTAGGAACGTTTGATATTATAATAGTTCAGACATAACAGCACGACGAGAAGTCGTACGACATATCTTCATTTCCAAGAAAAAAGCTGTTGAGAACATGAGTGACATCTAGCGTCCACAATAATTCTTGCGACTAGATAACACACTAAATCTTTTCACAATCTCCGTTAGTTGCTCTTCTCTCTTTTAAATTCAAAGATTCTCTTTCATGTATAGAACTATCATCGTACTTGGCCCACTCTTGAATTTCCCCTTTCGCCATAATCGCATATACTATTGCCCCTAAAACAGAAAACCCTGCACATAAGGATAACACAATTTGCCACTCTTTTTGTGTTCCATTCGGTGTAAGTTCTCTAGCTGTTATTGGAGCCACAAATCCTGGTAGGGAACTAAATGTATTCGTAATACCATACAATACACCAGCGTATTTCGGAGCAATGTCAACGTGGTTCACATTAAAACCGCCTATATAGAGAGACAACATGACACCAGAAAAAAGAAAGAGAAAACCAACCAATGAAGCTTGGTCACATTTCAGAAATCCTACAGAACTGAAGAGAATCGCTGAGAAAATGAAACACATAGTTTGGAAAAGCACTCGGACCGAACGAGTTGACAGACAGTTCTTTGAGCGTATAAAGTCTGCAAGTCTTCCTAACAAAGGCATGGAAATGGCTTGTCCTATCCAAGGAGCAGACGACATTAAACCGTTTGATTTTGTTTCGACGTTTAAGGCTTCTTTCATGTAGAGAGGTAGTACTAAGGCAAGGGAAAGATCAGTCCAGTTATAGCAAGTGTGGGCCACAATGATGGCCCAAACAGCAGAAGAACTCCAAATGTTTTTCCAGGGTATGTTTTTAACTTTACTTTTACACATTACAGTTTTGTCCAAGTACGAGCGTTCTTCTTGACTAAGAGAAGGATGGAGCTCTGGACTATCATAAACAAAGTAGAACCAAGCAGAACTGAACAACAGCGACATTCCACCAAATATATAAAATATAGACCCCCACCCATTGTCAAATCCATACACACAGAGGAAACCCGATATTGAAAAGCATACAATACTACCTATGAGTTGACCAGAAAATATTAAACCAAGCAATGCGCTACTTTCAAGAGGTGGAGCCCAGCGACCAAATAAAGACTGTATCGATGGAAACATCGGTCCAGATACTAACCCAGTTAATATCCTTAAGACAAGCGTAAAGTAACCACTTATTCGAGATAAACTCGGCTGAAGCAAAGTCAGAACAGATGCTGAGACAAGAGAAAAGCCTAGAATATTTCTAGTGCCATATTTGTCTGCTAAAATGCCTCCAAGAATATTTGTTAGAATGTAACCGTAGAAATAACCAGCCAATATGTTCGCTTGAAGATTGTTGCTCCAGGTGAACTCTCCATTGTATGTTTCGTGTGAGGAGTGATTGTGAGTAAGAAGGCCAGAACACTGTTGGGAACTCTGAGTACTGTTGACGTTGTTAGCCGTACGGTTTGGTGTCTTCAACATACAAACAAAGGCCATACTTAAATTCACCCTCATTATCTGTAAGAGAAGTACTGCAATAGAACATATATAACATAACCTCCATCGATATGAACAATATCGACCAAAACAGCTGCTAAACTTCGCCATTGTTGACTGATATTCAGATAACCTCTAATTCTTAGCCTGCTTTGAATTTCGTTGATTTTTCGTTAATCAATGGCGAAATTTTTATATGAGTGAATGTTTAGATCTTTGTTCCTGTTTGTGTGTTGGGTGGGTGGGGATAAGTGTATTGTACAGGCTATATTTCTTGAAGTGTATCTAAATCAGCACCTTTTTGTGTGATATATTCGCAGTTGCTTTATTTCTCATAAACCAGAGCCAAACTTTTAGTAAGCTTTCAGTCTCTCTCATACCATATTTCTCTTAAAATAAACTGCCTTTGTCTCAAATGATTTTGAAAATTACAAAGAATTTCATAAAATAACATAAAACTAGTGTCTGAACCATAATTTCACATGAAATTTTGATGGAATCTTAATTAAATTTAAATCACTTTAAAATATGGAAATATGGGTAGTCTTGAACGCTTCGATATCAGAGGGATTAATCAAATATTTGTGAGGTACTAAGTATGTATAAGTGCAAGTGTTTATAATTAAGAGCGCAAACATCAATTGGGTTTTACTTCATATGCCCGACTTTGATTTTTGTGGCTCTCATCAATCAGAGTCAAAATGTCTCTTGCACTTCAGTGTTTGTGTCTTTGTATGGATATGTGTCTGCGAGTACATATGAGCGGGAAATGTTTTTTCTGTATATTTATCTTAGTATAAATATACTTCAATTTTTATTGATATTCTCGTGTTCGGTGCCTTATAATTCTGTATCTTAGAAGTGGCTTTCAGTTTTTCATATGTATCCTGTACATTATGCTATCCTATAATACAGAGTCACCGGAAGTTGGTTTGTTCCTTTCATCGTCTGTTTCCGTTAACCTGAACAGAGAGATAAAATGGAGAACTATAAAAACAGCGTACATGAAATCATTTCTCATCTTGATAATCATACACATCGTCTCTCTACGTGCTTATAATTGTTTATATATTTATATCATAAGTTTACTGGTTTAGTCATTTTTTTTTATTCCTGCGATGGTTTCAGGCGTAGCCCTGCGGCCATGCTAGAGCACCTCTTTAATCTATTTCCTATCTGTTTGTTTCATCGCTTTATGACAAGATTTATGACTGGATTTGTAGTAGCTAATCTTCTCAGAGTTGTCTGTTCCATTATCGTTGTTAGAGGTTATTACTGTTTATCTAACTGTTGTCGCTGTTATCCAAACTCCAGAGCGCTAGCATTTGTTTCTTTGTAAGAAACCGGCTCCTTTCTTTTAGAAGGAATACTAAAAGATAAAAACAATACATACATACATATGTAGGGTGAGGACAAAGAGCAAATATCATGCACGATGATCGGGTAAAGTCGCTTGGCGGATGAGGATGTTCCGTAAAAAAAATTGAAAACTTTGTAAAATATTTACAGGTTTAATATCGAAATGGTAGGTTTTTCTTTTGTACCTTACATAGTTTAGTGTCCTTTGGAGCAAGGCACTGGACTAAGTTATAAGAAATTTACATGGAAGACGAGAAATGCTGGAGTATCCAAGAAAGAAGAGAACAAACTAATTTGCATTCACCAAATAGAATTGAGTAGATGAACAGTAAACATTTCAAAACATTCCAGGGATTCTCCCTTTGTGGTTCCTGGGCTAAAAGTATGTGTTATCACATGTATGTAGAGAATACGTAGAGACAGATTTAGATATATGCACGCGCGCAAACACGTAGACACGAGCGCACACAGACATACACACGCGCGCACACACACCTACACACACACACACATACACATACACACATGCAGGCACACACAAACAGCAATGAAGCGTACGCACATTATGCACTAAAGTAACACGCATGTCGACTGCATGGGCGGAAGTTCATCCATACACACATACACTCACATACATGCGTATACGCGCACACAAAAGCCAATACACTTCTCTACAGACTCCAAGCTCTGGTCATTTTGCTATGTGACCAGCTTGAATTCTTCAAGGAGAAAAAAATCAAATTATTCTGAAAGAAAAGCATGCATACGTATATAAATAAATGAATAAATACATGCATACACATACATATATAAACACATCCATAAATACATATAACATATACACATGCATGTGTATACACACACACACGCACATATATATATATATATATATATATAAATACATCTATATAAATATAAACAAACTAACATTTGTCTTTTTTTTTATAAGCGTTGTAATGTGTATTGTACGATACAAAAGAGATGGGGGTTTTTTAACACAGAATTGCCGTTAGAACAGCTTTGTAATGGTAATTTACCCTGTATTCCAAAGTCGGTGAGCTGGCAGAAATGCTAGCACACCGGGCGAAATGCTTAGCGGTATTTCGTCTGTTTTTACGTTCTGAGTTCAAATTCCGCCGAAGTCGATTTTTTACCTTTCATCCTTTCGGGTTGATGAATTAAGTACTAGTTGCGTACTGGGTCGATCTAATCGACTGCCCCACTCCCACAAAATTTCTGGCCTTGTGCCTAGAGTCGAAAAGAACTTACCCTGTATTCCTGTTGTTCTAACGGCACTTCTGCGTTCGAAAAAAAATATCCTCTTATTTGTATCGTACAATATAAATATATTTCCAATGAGTTTCTGGTAATTAGTTTGGAAAAACAAATCTCCATAAAATATAATCTATCTTTCTAGATCTCCACTGCCTCATCTTCAGGCTCAAGAGATATTACATTTTTTTTTTGTCGTTTAGCAGTAGGAGACACAAGTAATATCGATTAGTGCTGACATTTACGACAATATTTCAATTTTTGAACGACAGACTACTACGTCAGACTACTACGTCCCTGAGAAGGTTGTGGGGGTAGGGTCCTCCTTCTTGGTCTACCCATGGGTCTCCTACCAGTTGGCTGGGTTTGAAGTATCCGTCATGTGACTCTTTCCGGCGACAATCTAACTGGTGGGGGGGGGGATTTTATTTTTGGGGGTGTTGCCCAAAATTTACGAAAAAAATACTATATAATGTGGGGATCGCAATTCGTAACAAATGGACCCATTTTTGTCTTCTAACTTTGTTGTAGCAGACCACATGCAAATGAAAGAGTAATGCTGTGAAACTGATGGAAATAAATCTAGGTCCCGATTTATTTGATGTCGGTTCGGCTAGAAAGGGTGTTGCCAGGGCAACTGGGGTAACACTTCTGCATCCGCCATTGATCTAATTACATGACAGACGTGTCGGCTCCGTGACCATTCATTTGTGGAAAAGTAACTACTCGACCTGGCGAGATTCTCTGATCACCAAGCTACGCATTCCTGTCCAGTGACATTACTTCAGTGACTCTTCGCAGAAACGCCATTCCGGTTGTTCGTATTCGCAATCGCACCTGTTCGGCCAGTACCCCACATTCATGACCAGGTGTGTAGTATGAACGCTGGAGTACGAAGAAACGCGCATTAAAGAAATGGACAAAAAAACGACAACATTAGCAAGCGGATAAGCAGTAGTAGTAGTAGTAGTAGTAGTAGTAGTAGTAGTAGTAGTAGTAGTAGCAGCAGCAGCAGCAATGCTAGTGATGCGTCTTACCTTTAAACTTCAGACGAATCAAACAATCCGTCGGCACCACCAGCCACCAGATACCACAATGCAAACGTACATCCGGTTGGCCGTATCGTTGTTGTTGTTGTTGTTTTGCTGTTGTTGAGTGTCCAAAAGGCTAAGATTCCTGGTTCTTGACACCTGGCTACTAACGTCCGGCAGGAATGTTCTCAGGTGACGACGTGGTAGATAACGACTGACTGCAACAGATTAAATAGGTAATAACTTTTTTAAAAATCCTTTTCCAATCTTAGATAAATATTTGTGTATTATACATATACATACATATATGTTTATATATATATATATATATATATATATATATATATATATATATATACCGAAGTAAGCACATAAATGTGCAACAAGGTGGGGAAAAAGAGTACTCAAATACCAGAGATAGAGTAGTGTGTGCGTTTTGAGGGATATGTGACTGCTATTTTTAGCAGGCCGAACGACAACGCAGAGATTTGTATTTCTATTAGTAGTGTCAAAACGTTTCACAGTTTATGGTGTGCCGCTGATGTCAAATGCACCCCGGGTAGATCAGTTCGTGTTATAGGCGTGAGGAACATGTCTAAACCCATGGTTTTCATAATCGCTGCTGCTGCTGCTGTTAGTTTTATCGAGGTGGGGGGGGGGACCTTGAGACACACGACATATCATTATTATTATTATTATTATTATTATTATTATTATTATTATTATTATTATTATTATTATTATTATTATTATTATTATTATTATTATTATTATTATCATCGTCGTCATCATCATCAATATTATATACATTGTACTTTGAGCTTAATTGTCTGGTAAACTTAAAACTTAAGGATTTAGAGAAAAGCGGGAGGGGAAGAGAAAATAAATGAATAAATAAAAAAGAAAGAATTTAGGTATGATAAGAGATAACAACAATGCAAGAAAGGGGCAAAGATTAAACAGCAGCAACAACAACAACAACTGGAGTTGATGTAATCGACTTAATCCCTCTGTCTGTCCTTGTTTGTCCCCTCTATGTTTAGCCCCTTGTGGGTAATAAAGAAATATATACAAAACATACTTTACATAATCATCACCGGAAGGAAAATGACCTTTGGAAAGCAGCTCAAATGTGCTGGGAGCCAATTTTTTTCGCTTGCATGCATCCGTGCATGCATACATAAATACATACATACATACATACATACATACGTACATACATACATACATACATACATACATACATACATACATACATACATACAGACTTTTATCAAAAAGTAACGACAGATGCAATTTTGAGGAACGGGCCTTAAAAGCTGTCCAGTTTTTTTTTTTTTTATAAAAGAGGTTCAATTTTTTTTTTTTTTTTGCAAATGTTGTAGACCAGCTTCTTTCTCTGAACTGAACCAACTAGCAGGACCTGGGATTTGGTTGTGGTGATACACGGATAGACATGGATAACAATTTTACCCCTTCTCTCTCTCTCTCTCTTCCTCTCTCTCTCTCTCTTCCTCTCTCTCTCTCTCTTCCTCTCTCTCTTTCTCTTTCTCCTTCTCTGTCCTCTCTCCCTATCTGTCCTCTCTTTTTCTCGTCTTATTTTACGTTTGTGAGCATGTTTTTCCTTATGTTTATGAAAAGAGGGAACGTGTTTATGTCAACTGTGTTCAGTTAATTAATTGTAATCGAGAGAGAGAGAGAGAGAGAGAGAGAGAGAGAGATTGCCCTCTTTCTCTTTCTCTCATTCTCTGTGTATATGGACATGTTTCTACGAGCGCGTGTGCACGTGCGTATGTGCATGTTTGTATTTATACGTGCGTATGTGTATGTGTGTATGTTTGCTTCCAGTGCCAGAAAGTACTGTCGCCAAAGCAACACAGTATCTATTCAGCCGCGCCAAAACAGCCAGCGTCAAAAGAACCGCGCCCAATCGCCTCAATTCGCTCATACATAGCTATCTCTGCTGCGTCAAGCGATGAGGCACACATGCTGCCACGCATCGTTGATAAAGAATTTGCAAGGCTCCGATTACTGAACTGATAGTCATGGCATGGCATAAACGCAAGGTAACTGAAGGAGGAAGGACTTGCATACTATACAAATGTGTACGTGTGGTAAACAGTCGAGATAAGACACCGACCGGACAACCCAACTACCGCAGCACAGCGCAGAGAAAGACACCGAGGTTGTTCGGAATGTCTGTGTACGTGTCAGTCTGGAACGCATGTAAGAGATATCACTAATTACCGTAAAGAATGCATTTGTTAATAAATATTTAAGTGGTCAAGTATTTTGAATGGTCAAGTATTTTGAATGATGTCTTCATAAAGAGAATAAAAACGCGAAAATAATATTATAATTACAGGTTAAATATTATCATTAAAGATCCTGTTCTCTTTTCATCGCCTTAACTGCTCGTAAATCTTTTTTTTTTTACA
>NC_142952.1:2719182-2726682 GCF_046866305.1 Octopus bimaculoides
GCCACCATAACCACTACAATTGCTACTTCAACAGATTTTTAATTAATCTCTCCACCCAACTCCTTCTTGCGCCCCACCCGCAACCCTCGTACAAAATGGATGTCATATGTGTTTGAAGTTCCTGAAATCTAGGACATCATTCTCGGTTTATAGGTTCACACTCAGGGCCACCATACAATTATTAAGGACGCAATTTCCTGACATTCTTTTTTATTTCAAACACAGGGCTACCGTACACTGATGGGGACATCCTACGCCGTTTCGGGCGCTTTTTAGGTTCACACAAAGGAGTTACAACATATTTATGGAGCACATCTTATGCGAAGCATCCTTGGCGGGATTCGAACCCTGGGTTTACCGTATTTTCCGGTATACATGTCGATGTAGTATTTTTCTTTTATTGCCCACAAGGGGCTAAACATAGAGGGGACAAACAAGGGATTAAGTCAATTACATCGACTCCAGTGCGTAACTGGTACAGAAACCAAGGCTGCGATTTAAGGACCGTGTCAACTCCCCATTAATGGCCTTTGATATGCAGGCGACCGACTGGGAGAGTAGTGCCTGTCATCGTCACGGATGGAGGAAGCAGGATAAGGCGGGGGTCGACACCGTTGAGAGAGCACGTATTCTGCATGAAGAACTTACGCGTGCAGCTCGAAAGCGCACTGCTGGTGTAGTGAATGGGGGAAAGCTTGGTTTGTAATGTTTGCAGTCGTGTATGATTGTCAAGAGCAGGGCTCACTAGCCACCAACGGAGCCGCAAATGCAAAATATAAGTTAGTCCTAGAGCGTACAATGTTCCTGAAAGTCAGTAATGGTCTTCCTCGGTCACGAGTGGACGGCCATCATATATATATACATATACATCTATTTACGATGGGCTTCTTTCAGTTTCCATCTACCATATCTACTCACAAGGTTCTAGCCGGCCCGATACTATTACAAAAAATCAGTTTCCCAAAGTGACACAGAATGGGACTGAACCCAGAACCATGTGGTTAGGAAGCAAGCTTCCTACCACACAACCACGCCTGCGCCTATCTGATGAATATTTCTATAGTTATTCTTTCACTGTACATAGATACATTTTCATCTCATTATAACGACGTAAGTTTCTTTTATGAATCTTTTGTTTTGTATGTTATTGGGAGAGAGGACTCTGTTCCCACAGCCGTCGTCCTTGTTACTGTTACTTTGTTGTTGTTGTTGTTGTTGTTGCTGTTGTTCAACTATCTCCTGGCAGCTAACTCCACGAATCCTAATTTTGCTGACCGAATTCTTCACATCGTTGACTCCTCTTACGAGTTCTTTTTGCATTTTCTAGCAAGAAGCTCAAATTTCTCCCCTTTTCTTTGTCACTCTCTCTTTCTCATATATATATATCACTCTCTTTATCTCTCTCTCTCTCTCTCTCTCTCTCTCTCTCTCTCTCTCTCTCTCTCTCTCTCTCTCTCTCTTTCTGTCTCTAAGTTACCTGTGAATATCTTTCGCGTTGGCGTTTGACCTTCAAGAAATATCGGACAAATCTCCCTCAAATTTAATTAAGAAAGAACAAATACAGCTTGGAAAAAAGAGCAAGGTGGCCACGACTAGAACGCCTTTCTTCATACGTCTGCTCAATAGAAACAATAATAGCAAAAGGAATCTTTTTTACACGGTCTCCTGACCTCCAAGAAATAGCAACCAAATCTCCCTCAAGTCATACCTGAGCATTTTGAAAAAAACCCCACAAAATGTGTTATTTTGATCTTATGAAATTTTCATCGTAGCCGATGTATATATATATAGCCGATGTATATATAAATTCCAAAGAGTATGTCAATTGGTCCGTGCACAAGTCAGTCCGAAGAGTACCTCAAGTGTTGTCGGAGTATCCTTACGACCATTTTATAACGTCAAGAAGAGAATGGACATGGGTGGGCAGCGGCATTTAGAGAAAGTCTGGCAGCGGTGGGGGCCGACAAGAAGCGGAATTAAAACCTCATCAACATCCTTAAGTTCAATATTTCAACGGACCAAACCACATCCATGAGGAAGCTGGCTTCTGAACTTAAAGTGGACCCCAAAACCATTAGAACACCAAGACACCGAGACACATACTGACAGAACCTATAACGGTCAGGAGACTGAAGAGGTGCCAAAAGGTTCTCAAATATCTCAAGAAGAACGGATTCACTGTGAAAATTTTCTCTGACGAGATCTTTACAATGGCTGCCACTGTGAACCGTAGAAACGACCGGTGCATTGCAAAGTCAACAGCTGACGTCAGGAGCACCTTCAGAACAAAACATCCAGCGCAGATCATGGCCTTCGGTGTTGTGGCCTCCGATAGAAGAAAGATGCACATCTACTTCTACAAGCCCAGAAAAAAATCTGGCTGCTGACGCCTACAACAAGGCGCTGAGGTACCACGTTTTGTTTGGCTCAAGGCCAACTACCCGGAGAGCAACTATGTGTGGATCCAGGATGGTGCTCACCGCCATACTGCCAAGAAGGTACAGGTTTTCTTCAAATCCAACTTTGCTGTTTTCTGACCTGTGGACTTCTGGCCCTCTTCCAACCCAGATGTCAACCCTCTGCACTATGCCGTGGAGGGAATTTTGGAGCATGCCACCAACAAAACTTCCCACCCCAACATCAACTTTCTGAAGGCTGCCATCAATGAAGAGTGGACCAGAATGTCTGGTGACCTCGTGGTGAAGAGTTGCGCAGAGTTGCGGGTCCGTGTGGAGGCCATAATTACAAACAATGGGAACGGACAGAATAAATTTTTCGTTTTGTAATTATATGTGCATGCTATTAACCTATTTTTAAAGTACTAAATTACTAAATTAATGTGCAATGAGAGTTTCAAATGTTACACCAATTTTGCAAGTTTTGCTTCCCCACCCTGTATGTGTGTGTGTGTGTGTGTGTGTGTGTGTGTGTGTGTGTGTGTGTGTGTGTGCGTGTGTGTGTGTAAGGAGGGCCGTTGAATCGTAGCAGGAAGTCTCACACTTACATCGACAAATGGATCGCAGACACAGGCTTGGAATGCATTCACGACCTCGAGGCAATGATGATGGACCGAAAAGTGTGGCGGGTGGGCTTTGTTGCTGCAGCCCTGGCTGGAAGTCAACCATAATAACCCTTTCCACTAAAGGCATAAGGCCTGAGATTTTAGAGTCGTGTAAATCGATTTCATAGACCCCAGTGTTTCACTGGTACTTATCTAATTGACCCCAAAAGGGATGAAAAGCAAAGTCGACCTCGGCAGAATTTGAAATCATAACGTACAGACAAACGAAATGCCACGAAGCATTTTGCCCGGCGTGCTAACGATTCCGCCAAATCGCCGCCTTAGAACCCGGCCATAATAATAATAATAATAATAATAATAATAACCAAGGACACAACGCATCACCGAAAATTGAACACACAACCTTACGATTGTAAGCCGATTGCCCTAACCATTAAGCCACGTGCCTTCACTTTTAACGCACATGCATGTAATATCACACCAGGGTAATTTGGTTCTGGGTACCAGCTTGACACGAGTCGCATTTATACCAAAGTTCCTCCCTACGATAATCAAATACTATTACAAGCAGAACTGATGTATATTTCTTTTATTTCTTTTCTACATTTCAGCCACAAAGCTATGGCCATGCTGGAGCACCGCCAGTAGTATCTTCGACTTTGTTTATTTACTTATTACCATTTCGAAGTCTACTATTATCATTAATGTCGTTTTTATTGTTATTGGTGTTGATATTATTGTTGTTATTATTGGTGTTGTTGTGGATGACAAGCAATTTACCATAATATCACGTTTAATATAAAAAAAAACAGAAGGCAAAGACCAAAGGTTAAAGGTGTACAGATGTATTTCTCTACCCCCTATCAGCGTCATTTTGTCCCCTGCACCCGTGTAACATTTCCCCACAGCTACCACCGCCCCTACCCCGTTCCTCGTCAGGGCTCGGGGTGCCGCCCATGCTGAGAATCCCTTCTCCGATCCCTCAGCCGATTGACCGCCATAACAGTAAGGAAGTCGGTCAACATGGCGCATTGTGAACATGGGACGGGACTTCTTTCTTTTTTGTTCATTTATTTATTTCATCAATACACACACACACATATATATATATATATATATATATATATATATATATATATATACAGTGAGACAGACAGACAGACAGACAGACAGACAGACAGACAGACATTGTTATTTTTAATTAATGGTTATGTAACTAAATACTCTGCCAAGGGCTATTTTAGCAAAGTTCGGCGTCCATCATGCTCGTTAGATTTCGTAAGTTTGTTCCTTCCAGCATGATGAAGCTATCGAGTATCATAGATTAGATAATTTATAATAAGTTTGACATATTAACAATCCTCGTTCGACATTTCCAAATAATTGTGGGAAAGATAAAAAGTTGAATAACAAAATTCTCTTTATTTTACTCCATTTACAAATGTTGTGCTATAAACAGTCTTCAACAAAAACCAACATTGCCGAAAATAACATTTTTTTAAAAAAATAAGGTAAAATAAAATAATATGTTTTATTGTATACTTCCATGTGCGCCATTGAGGGAAGCATGTACGTGGTCGCTGGACCGGCTAGAAATAAAAAAAAAAGGCGGTGAGCTGGCAGAGACGTTAGAGCGCCGGGCGAAATGCTTAGCAGTATTTCGTCTGCCGCTACGTTCTGAGTTCAAATTCCGCCGAGGTCGACTTTGCCTTTCATCCTTTCGGGGTCGATTAAGTAAGTACCAGTTACGCACAGGGGTCGATATAAGCGACTTAATCCGTTTGTCTGTACCTGTTTGTCCCCTCTGTCTGTAGCCCCTCATGGGCAGTAAAGAAATAAGAAATAAAAAAAAAAGAGGTCTCTTTAAATATCCACCGTCACCCTGCGCAACTGTAATAATTCTTTCTGTTATAGGCACAAGGCGTGAATACGGTTTTTTTTATTTTTTGGTGGTGGTGGTGGGGATAAGTCGATTATATCGACCTTAGTGTTTCACTGGTACTTAATTTATTGACCCCGAAAGGATGAAAGGCAAAATCGATCCCCGGAAGAATACGAACTCAGAACGTAAAGACGGATGAAATGTCGCTAAGCATTTTGTCCGGAGTGCTAACGATTCTGCCAACTCGCCGCCATCTTGACAACTGTAATTATGTCGTGGAGTCAGTAACAAGGAATTCTCGTCCCCACCCCACAAAACGAGGGCGAAGATGTGCTTTTAGGGCCCCACTTTAATGAAAAGGTAAGTTAAGCGACAGGAAATTTCGTTCCCGCTCTACTCAGTAAGAACCTACTAGACAGTGTGTGTGTGTGTGTGTGTGAGTGTGTGTGTGTGTGTGTGTGTGTGTGTATGTGTATGTGTATGTGTGTGAGTGTGCATACGTGTGTGTGCGTGCATGTGTGTGTGTGTATGTGTGCGTGTTTGTGTGTGTGTTTGTGTGTGTGTGTGCGTGTGCGTGTGTGTGTGTGCGTGTGTGTGTGTGTGTGTGCATATGTGTGTGTGCATGTGTGTGTGTGTGTGTGTGTGTGTGTGTGTGCATATGTGTGTGTGCATGTGTGTGTGTGTGTGTGTGTGTGTGTTTGTGTGTGTGTGTGTGTGTGCGTGTGTATGACCACACTCGTTTCCGAAATTATCCCGTAAATTTCCGCACGGTACCCCAGTATGGCCGCAATCAAATGACAGAAACAAATAAAAATGAGGGGGCAAAAAGATAAAAGCCAATGACAAATATGTACAACTCACCTCGAGGGAAAAGGCTACATCCATCCAGTCCTGAAGCAAAACGTCTCCTTTACGTATTTCTCATGCAAAAGCGAAATGCATTATTTCGCATCATTTGGCATCATTTGGTACCATTTGGTACCATTTGAAATAATTTAGAAATCGACGAAGACTGTGCAAATTATCTTCAGACACCAACCATTATTTGTAGCTGCGAGAGGATAATCTCTTTAGACGATCTTTCCATGAGGCGTCGTGTGGTTACCAGAACGATCTGGAATAAAATAAATGTAATATCAACTGAGGAAGACGAGCATATTGAGATCGATACGTCAAATTGGTATTGGTGAATATGTGAATAGGGAAATGAAAACAACAACCAGCTGTGTTGACTAAAATGTTGATGACATCAGATACAACAGTTTTATTTACCCCACTCTCACGCTCTCTCTTTTTCCGTCTGTCTTTCTATCCCCTGATCTCCCTCTCACTCCTTCCCTCTTTCCAGCCACTCTCTCTCTCTCTCTCTCTCTCTCTCTCTCTCTCCCTTTGTCTCTCTCTTGCCCCCCACCCCAGTTCCCTCATAACTCGGTGACCTCATGTTCTATATTCCCGTTCTACGATCGCTAAAGTATTTTACTGTCGTTCTCTCGTAGCAACCTAGGTTCCAGGTTGCATGGCTGTTTAAACGTTTTCTAATTAAACATCTAAGTCACCCGACTTCTCGTGACAAATAGCAACAAAAACACACACACGCACGCACACACATACACATTAATACGCACATACACACTCACAAACACACTCTACCAAGTAAACACGAGACGAAGAACGATGTAATTCGACGGATCGCCATTTTATGCCTGATTTTAGAAGGAGACAAATAATTAGATAGATTTTGCATCTATACCTATTATCGGATTTTGTTAGGGCCCCGCTTATGGTAAAGATGTGGATGGGGAAAATGTTGGTAGAGGGTGGTGTGCTAGCACCCTCTCCCCTTACTGTTTTACAAAATAAACAACAACACAAATAACTACGCAGAGGCAGCCACGGTTGGAACAAGAACAAGAACAACAAGCATTATTAAAAGTGAAAAGAAGCATGGTCCTTCCTCACCCAAGTGACCTTATCTTATCGCCCACCACTTGTCATGCGCTCATAAATTAGTTTGATAATTGAGCTCTGATTGACAGTATGCAAATGAGTTTATAACTGGGGTCCGGAACTCTCGTGGGAAAAAAATTTCGCGAGCTGCTCCACATCCGTCTACCAATGTGATGGTGTCCAGCTTGCTCTTCCGTGCACCTTGTGTTGGTCATTGAACTCATTCGGTATTTTAGGTCCCGACATCCACACTGTCGGGCTGCTTCTGCTGCTGCTTCTGCTGCTGCTGCTTCTGCTGCTGCTGCTTCTGCTGCTGCTGCTTCTGCTGCTGCTGGACGTATGACTTGTGGTCGATGTGGAATTGTAGTAGGTCCCTCACATGCGTCAAGAGCTACATGAACGTTGTCGGCGTTGGGGGAGACCAAACTTGTGATGTTTCTAAGAGTGAAACGAGTTTAAGAAGTGATCTTATCAGTCACGAGTTGACCTCTACCCTGATGACAACAACAACAGCAACAACAACAACAGAAGTTGCAGCAACAACAAGAATAATACGCCAATTATACATGTATAGTTGCTGCCATGTTCGAAAGATTACCCAAACCCAAAATAAACCGCATTTCTCTGAAAGATAAATGATATCCTTCTG
>NC_142952.1:2731682-2736682 GCF_046866305.1 Octopus bimaculoides
TATATGTGTGTACGTGGTGTGTGTGTGTGTGTGTGTGTGTGCTTGTCCCCACTACCATCACCACCGCTTGACAACCGGTTACCACGGGCTTCTTTCAGTTTCCATCTACCAAATCCACTCACAAGGCTTTAGTCGGCCCGAAACTATAGTAGAGGACATTTGCCCAAGGTGCCACACAGTGGAACCGAACCTGGAACCATGTGATTGGGAAGCAAGCTTCTCACCACACAGCCACTTCAGCGCCTATATATGTGTGTGTGTGTGTGTGTGTGTGTGTGTGTGTGTGTGTGTGTGTGTGTGTGTGTGTGTGTGTGTGTGTGTGTATACGGCAAGAAGAAAATGGGGAGGGGGATCCAGAGATAGTATGCTTCAACTGTTAAGACATTATATTATGTCTATTTATTTATTTTAAACAATTATGAGAATATATATACATATGTAAAGATTGTGTTTTACATGCGTAAGTACCAGTAATTTCTAGAATAGAAAAAGAACTATATATATATATATATATATATATATATATATATATATATATACATACATAATTATAGTGTTTTCATGAACGTATGCGGGTGTGTTCGTGTTTGTAATATGCTCACGTGTGCGCGCTTATGTGTGCATATGTGTTCCTACGTGAGGGTCTGTATATGCTGGTGAACCTCAAATGAATGCAAGTGATGAGGTATTTCTCAACTTAAAACCAGATGGGAGGCACTTGTCCAAGCGATCGCATTCCGATTTAAAATATCCGATATGCACGTTTACGAAGCCGACTAAATCATACTAATACGAGAACGCGTGTATCTGGAAAGCAAGTGGGGGGGGGGAGAGAAAACTGTGTAGGTTGCCTCCCTTGCTCCATTATCGTGTTGACGTGTATGACGTAGGCAAACTTTTTTTTTTCTGTAGCAATCTATCCACTGATCGGTCTATCTAGCTATCTACCTATCTATCGATAGATCTGTGTGTGTGTGTGTGTGTGTGTGTGTGTGTGTGAATCTATCCATCTATCTATTTATTTATCTATCTATCAATGGATATATATATAAATACGTATGTATGTATGTATGTATGTATTTATCTGTCTGTCTGCCTATTTATCTCTCTCTCTCTCCCTCTCTCCCTCTCTCTCTCTCTCTCTCTCTCTCTCTCTCTCTCCATCTCTCTATGTATATATATATATATATATATATATATATATATATATATATATAAGGTTAAGGAGGATATTGGATTCAACCAAATCCAAAGATACCGGTAATACCGAGTAAGTGCTGTATATACCGGCTAGTTTTGCCCCATTCATTGTATAAACAAGAGTGAGGATTATAACATAGGTTGTGTATTAGCGTATGTATGTATAAATAGAGAAAAGGATAAAGAGAACAATGGCAAAGTTAGAAATATATTTTATGGATGTCCATAAAATATATTTCTAGCTTTGCCATTGTTCTCTTTATCCTTTTCTCTATTTATACACATATATATAGAGAGAGCGAGATAGATAGATATCTGTCTATCTACCCATCTATCTATCTATTCATCTATCTTTCTCCTTATCTATTTATCTATTTATGTATATTAGTGACTATTTATGTATATTAGTGGCTATTTATGCACAGACACACACAGAAACGCATAGGATTTTAAGTATCAATAGACCGTGGGTGTGGCTCTGTGGTAAGAAGTTTGCTTCCTGACAACACTATATATATATATATATATATATATATATATATATATATATATATATATATATATATATATATATATATATATATATCAAAATACTCGTACATAGATATATAATTGTGCGCCAAAAAGTTAAGTTTTGCGTGTGTGCAGAAAGATCAAAAGAAATCGATGTACTGAACATGAGAGAAAGAGAAAGAGAGCGAACCAGGGTGAGAGCGACGGGAAAAGAGAGAGAGAGAGAGAGAGAGAGAGAGAGAGAGAGAGAGCGAGAGAGAGAGTATGGCCGTGCGTGTGTGCGCGTATACGTGTCCGTGTGTGTACGTGTCCGTGTTCGTGTGTGTGTGTGTGTGTGTGTGTGTGTGTGTGTGTATGTGTATGTGTTTGCATGCAGAATAAGAGTGAGAGAGAAAGGGAAAGAGAAAGAGAGAGAATGAACAAAATATGAATTGTCCGAAACAGGGATTCTTAAATGACTACTTATTGTCGTTCATATTGTTGTTGTTGTTGTTGTTTTTGATGATGATGATGATGATGACGAAGATGATGATGATGATGATGATGATGATGATGATGACGATGATGTTGTTGTTGTTGCAGTTGTTGTTAGTTGCTGCTGTTTCTAGCATTCACCGCTTACCTCTTATTGCATCCTTGTGTATTGCAGTTGTCGCCGCCATTGTCGTCTTCGTCGTCGTTGGTGTTGATGTTGTTGTTGTTGTTGTTGTACGGTGTTGTTGTTGCTGCAGTTGTTCTTATTGTCCTTTTCTTCCTTAATTCCGAAATCGTTGCTCGTGTTGTTGTGGTCGTTAGCATTCTTGAACTTTTATTGCTTCCGTATTCGTTTGAAGAAAAAAAATTAAAATGGAAACCAGTTTATAACATCGTTGCAAATGCTACTACTATTACTACAACTACTACTACTACATCCGCTGCTGCTTCCGGTGCTGTTTGCACTGCTGAAGTTGCTACTATTAACGCTGCTGTTTGCGTTCATCCGTTCGTGCTGCTGCTGCTTTTACCGCTGCACTTGCTGCTTCCGGTGCTGTTCAACAAGTTACACTGACTGCTGCCGTTGCTGCTGTTTTGCTGCTGTTGTCCCTGCTTCTGTTGCTTCAGGCGCTGTTGAACAAATTGCTGTGCAACAAGTTATATTTCCTGCTGCTGTTGTCGCTGCTTTGCTGCTGTCCCGGCTGTCCAGGGACAGCAAAACAGCAACAGCCAATGTAACTTGTTGATGCTGCTGTTTCACTGCTGTTTCGCTGCTGTTTCGCTGCTGTTTCGCTGCTGTTACTGCTGCTGCTGTTGCTGTTTCTGGCGTTGGACTATTTAGATTGGCTGCTGCTGACAGCGCTGCTCTGCCTTCAGCCGCTGCTGTTTCTGCTGTTGTCGAACAAGTTATACTTGCATCTGCTCTGTCGTGTTGCTGTCGATGCAGCTGCTGCTTCAGGCGTTGCTGAACTAATTATATTGGCTGCTGCAGTTGCAACTGCATTTGTCGATGCAGTCTGCATCGTTACTACAGCTGCACGTGTTGCTTCTGTTGGTGCTGCTGATGTAATAATTGTAATCCCTTGATGTTCTTTGTTGTTGCTGCTGATGTGTCGATGCGATTACTACTGCTGTGGTTACTGTTATGTGGTGGTGATGGTGGTGGTGGTGGTGGTGGTGGTGGCATGTCAGCAGCGGCGGTGGCGACGACACATCCGCTGCAGTGGAGCTGATAATGCTGGTGCTGATGGTGGCAGCGGCGGCGGTGGTGGAGATGCTTATAGGGGTGGATGGTGTGTGTGGATGCCTCCTAAAAGTGCTACAGCTGTCGTGTCATCACAACGCTAGAATCTGGAGAAAGATGTTAAGAATTCGGTCAAGGCTAAAAGAGAAGATTGCTTCCCTTGTGCCGAGCGCTCAGACCGTACGTGTGTGCGTGCGTGTTTGTGCGTGTGTGTGTGTGTGTGTGTGTGTGTGTGTGTGTGTGTGTGTGTGAGAGAGAGAGAGAGAGAGAGAGAGGCAGAAAGAGAGAGACAGAAAAAGAGAGACAAAGAGAGTATACACACATACATGCATACATATATGTGTGCATATACATACATATATATATGTGTGTGTGTATATATATATATATATTTAAATATATATGTATAAATATATGCATATATACATACATATATGTACATACATATATATGTATATACATATGCATATATGACTATGGGACGTCATAAAACGTAAACAACATGAAATACAATATACGAAAACATGGAATCCGGACTTTTTTTGCGAACAACGAAAGAAACAAATGGAAAACAAGACAAGTAACATAAAGAACGACCCTTCATCAGTTGTCGGCTGTTTATCTACTGTACATTTCGAGCAGTTGCAATATGTGTCTTCGAGAAAACAGTTACTCCTACAAACCAAAATAAAATTTGGGATTTGCGGAGGGTCAAAGTTGGTAACAAAAACAGGACAGTGTAAACAGACAGTAAGGGCTGCCAAGCCATAACGAGGTGAGGTGGCAAACGCTGGAGGAACAAGCTTTGACAGGAGAAAAGATAGGAGAGGAGACACAAGAATGCGTTTGATCTCTGTGGCAGATCAAAAAGAAAGAAAGAAGCTCAAGTTAGGAAAAGAAAGATGACCGATGGTTATGTGTGAGCAACGAGAGAGTAAAGGAGGAAAAATGAGAAAGAGAGAGGGACAGATAGAAAACGGTGAACTCCTCTGAGATGCAAGACCCTTAGAAACCAGATCCGAGAACTTTAAATGGTCTGTTAAATATTTTATCTTCTTGTCAAAGACTCCATTACTTGATCCGCGGGCAGATCACAATTTCTAACTCTTATATCTGTGTAAATCTTGTATCTCTCTATGTATAATTCGATATACATTAATAAAGATAAGTTTAACATTAAATTAACGCGTAACATCTTCATTAACGCTGCCACTGAGTTTAGGACGTTTATATTTCTTTTTCAGCTAGAGTGTAGTTGGGTCTCAAGGGGGTGGTACAAACCTATCAATATGTGTTTCATAGTGAAAACAAAATTTCCATTCAAATGGTAATTACCGCACGATTTTCTGTTCGAGTCTGACCGTTTGAAGTCGTAATGGAAACACGACTTATGTTGCAAAGAGGCAGACGAACATTGAATGAATTTTATAATTGAAAGTTTACTATATTTTGTACATACGAGTATACCAGCCTGCGGGCGGTGGTTTCCTCAACCCTGATGAATGTAAATATTAGATTTTATAAATATAATTTTCTTGCCTATTACATTTAAGCGAAATTTTGTTGCGTG
>NC_142952.1:2741682-2744182 GCF_046866305.1 Octopus bimaculoides
GATAGATAGATAGATATACACGTGTGTGCGCGCGCGCGCGATAAGACTGGTAATTTTAGAAGTAAAATAAAATGAACTTTCTGAGCACTTCTCCATTTACGGCACTTCCCTCTCGAAAATAATTCCAGATATGGCTGTTTTTGAGATCTGGATGTGAGAATTAGGAATAAAAGATTTTATCAATATACAGAAAAACGAGGTTTGCTCTTCAAATGCTCTTATATGTTATATACGTTATATATATATATATATATATATATATATATATATATATATATATATATATATATATATATATATATATATTAAGAATTTACTGTTTATATATTAAGAATTTACTGCTGTCAAACCTATCGTCTGTTTCTCTTCATTTATAAGTGGTTAGGATTGAAGCATGTTACACACACACACACACGCACATATACACGCACATACACACACATGTATCATATGTGTGTGTGTGTATATAAATATACATACATATGTATAATTTTTTTATTGTTTATTGTATTTTTGTCTTCTTCTTTGGTACTTTTCTCTACTTGACAACTTTTTCTCTCTCTCTCTCTCTCTCTCTCTCTCTCTCTTTCTCTCTGTAACAACGGTCAAACTCATGCTTATGTTGATTTTTGTGTTCTTCCGTGTGTGTGTGTGTGTTTGTATGTGTGTGTGTGTGTGTGTGTGTGTGTGTGTGTGTGAGAGAGAGAGGATTATTTTCTAATGTTTTCACACTAATCTGACTCGCATTTATGTTCTAGTTTTTTTTTTGTTTCTCTCTCTCTCTCTCTCTCTCTCTCTCTCTCTCTCTTCTCTCTCTCTCTCTCCCTCCCTCTCTCTCTCTCTCTCTACCTCTCTATCCATCTCTATCTCTCGTATGTACTTTACTTATTCTATTGCATCATCACCATCATTATCACCGTCTCGTGATGATAAATGGAGGTAGAGAATGAGGTGGAGAAAATGGAGGAGGAGGGGGAGGGGAGAAGGGGTGAAAAAGAATGATGAACATCATCATCATCATTATGGTCTCGTGGTTGTCATCATCACAATCATCAATCTTCTTTCCCTCCCCTTTTTTCCTCCTCCTCTCTTTCCCCTCCTCCTTTTCCTCCTTTTCCATCTTCTCCATCTACTTCTCTATCCCCTTCTTCTCCATCTCCACTGCTTCCTTCTCCTCCTTCTCCTCCTCCTTCTTCTCTCCCTCGCACCACCATTTCCTTACCTTCTTTCTCTTTCTCTTCTCCTTTTTCCCGCCCATTTTATTCTCATCGCTTCCATTCTGCAGAATATATTCGGGCATTGGTCTTTCTCGCAGACACGTTTGTTCTTTCCTCTTCATTTTTCTCTCTGGGATCCCGACTTCCATTTTTGTGAACCGCTAAAAATCAAGCCCATGACCTGAAGCTGACGCACCTAAATATACGTGTGGTTGCTGAAAAGTTCCTGGCTTTGGGTAAAAGAAAATACAGCAGGATCAGTTAATTATGATTTTAATCAACATATTTTTCTCTGATTTACATAATTATTCCGGCAGTCGTTCAGTTTTTCTAAGCCCTGTAAAAGATTTCAGAAGTTTGGGCCTTCAGCCAGGCTTTCGTGACACATTTATAGTCAGGAACTTTTCAGCACTTCCTTGTATACATGTATGTGTGTGTATGTATGTGTGTGTGTGTGCGTGCGTGCGTATGTGTGTGTAAAAAGAGAGACCAACAGACACGCAAGCAGAGACGACAGAATACTTTCAGTTTCCGTCTACCGTGACCGGAAGGGAATGGGTGAAGAAAAAGTCCTTTCTAAGACAGGAGAACGCAAGAGGAGGTATGTGTGTGTATGTGTGGGTATGTGCGTGCGCGCAGGTCTGTGTGTGTGTGTAATAATAGCACTTGTATGTGCGTATGTGTATGTGTGGTTTTGGTTGTTTATATAACGTCTGCCGTTACGTTCTGAGTTCAAATTCCACCGAGCTCGACTTTGCCTTTCATCCTTTCGGGGTCGATTGAATAAGTACCAGTTATGCACTGGGGATCGATGTAATCGACTTAATCCCCTTGTCTATCCCTGTTTGTCCCCTCTATGTTTAGCCCCCCGTGGGCAATAAAGAAATATATATATATATTTATTTATTTATTTATCTATTTATTTACATACACCTGCTCACGCGCGCATGCGTATATACACATGCTTACATACGTACAAAAACGTGTATACGCAAACATATACATAGCATATATTCGCAGGGGTGTGGACAGCGACCTTTTGTAGTGCGACTGTTATGGCGCCGGCATTATTAGAAAGGGCTTCCTTGTATTACACAACGCTGAATGTACTGGTCACATGACGCGATCAACTTCCCTATCAGATCATATATAGGTCGACCCACTGAGTACAAAAAGGTTCGGTCAGACTATTACAAACGTCTCTTACGTGGAGTCACCAAGTGTGTGAGGCGCACTGGATAACACTATATATTTTTTAATAATTATTATTATCAAGGCGGCGA
>NC_142952.1:2746682-2756682 GCF_046866305.1 Octopus bimaculoides
TATCTTGCGACTCTTTACAAAATGGCTGCCTTTATGGCAAAATTTGAAACCATCATTATTATTATTATTGTTGTTGTTGTTGTTGTCAAGATTGTTTGCCAACATAACATGGCAGTCCTGGTTTAGGACGAATGTTGCTGTAATTTAGCCCCCCCACCCTTCGCCCAGGAGATATCGTCTGCAGTTGGCTATACGACACGATTTGTGTCCCTACATTTTCGAACAAGGGAATCTAGCACCCCCACTCAGCTCAAAACAATATCTGTGGAGAGAAGGGCTGTGGAAATTTATGCTTTCCACAACCCTTCTCTCCTTACTACAGAAGTACTGTTGCTGAATATCTCACGTTGAGATTTAAAAATAGTAATTTTCTAATCATTATAATTATTGTTGTTGTTGTTGTTACATTTTTCGTTATTTTCGTGTACAAAGAGCGCGGCGAAATTGAGGTTGGGAATGCCAGAGCTACCCTGACGTCACATATATATATGAGCAGATACTGATCTACCGCACCCTGACTTCCTCTTATTTATCTGACTCAGGCTGCTAAGGGTAACACCTTCTGTCATATTTACCTTACAAGGAGCTGTTAACACTGAGTAAATAATGCGACATTATAGTCCATTGTGCGAGTGTGATTTATATGGAGTTTCTTTCGACATTTCTTCGCTTCTCTCTTCATTTTCGTCTCAATGCCTTTTTTCTTGTCATTAGACTCCACCCCCCTTCCCAAAATTTCCGATGTAGTACGCCTACCACATACGTGTATATATATATATATATATATATATATATATATAAAATGTAATAATGACGCCTACGTTTTATATATATATATATATATATATATAGATCATAAATATGACGCCTACGTCATATATATATATATATATATATATATATATATATATATATATATATATATAATATGACGCCTACGTCTTATATATATATATAATATGATGCCTACGTCATATATGTATATATGTATATATATGATAGTCGTATGAGTATATATGTGTACCATCGGATTAGTTGAATCCATATATTGCGACTTAAAATGGGTTTGGTAGACGGAAACTGAAAGAAGCCCGTCGTATATATATATATATGTATGCGTGTGTGTATGTTTGTCCCCTATCATCGCTTGACAACCGATGTTGGTGTGTTTATATCGCCGTTATCTAGCGGTTCGGCACCAATGACCGAAAGAATAAGTACTAGGCTTACTTGTTCGACTAAAGGCGGTGCTCCAGCATGGCTGCAGTCAAGTGACTGAAACAAATATAAGGGGCAAAAAGAATAAAATCTGCATATATACGATTAATAAAGAGATATTCAGCTTCTCGGCTTAAACACAAGCTGTGTACTGAACAGGAGCCGTTTGTTTCCATAACGAGGCTGGATGCATGTTTCCCAGTGATCTTATCTACACAGTGGCACAGCAGGTCTCTTTGGAAAACATACACACGTGGCCAACATATCATGTATATATGCGCACGCGTGTGTGTGTGTGTGTGTGTGTGAGTGTGTGTACGTGCGTCTGTGTGCGTGCCTGCGTATATAGAAACATAAATATATATAATATATATATAAATATGAAGCAAATAGGTAACATGGTCCCGGGGTTCAGTCCCACTGCGTGGCACCTTGGGCAAGTGCCTTCTACTATAGCCTCGGGCCGACCAAAGCCTTGTGAGTGGATTTGGTAGACGGAAACTGGAAGCCCGTCGTATATGTATGTATATGTATGTGTGTGTGTATATGTTTGTGTGTCTGCTTGTCCCACCCAACATTGCTTGACAACCGACGTTGGTGTCTTTATGTCCCCGTAACTTAGCAGTTCGGTAAAAGAGACCGATAGAATAAGTACTAGGCTTACAAAGAATACGTCCTGGGGTCGATTTGCTCGACTAAAGGCGGTGCTTCAACATGGCCGCAGTCAAATGAATGAAACAAGTAAAAGAGTAATATATATATATATATATATATATATACACACACACACACACGTATATAGGTATGTGTGTGTATGAGCGGATGTACGTTTTTCGTATGAACCTATGTATATATACGTGTGCGGACGCGTTTCTGTTCATATACTCACGTGGTGCATTCTAAAATTTAAAAAATTGTTTTTTAGGAGCGACACTTATAACTGTACTAGATTATTGTAGTTTTAGTATGCCATTACTAAGCATTTATTTATAGCCTGATCTGCTAACTTTTCTTTTATTCTAGACTGAAGCAGACAGTTGTAACAACACTTTGAACACAACCTACTAAACACCGCTTGTTACAGCTGACTAGTTTGCAGAATGCGATCGCTAAGTGAAGACGATTTAGAAGCTCGGTATACCAAAAGGTTTTGTGTTTAACTGGGCCAAAGCTCTACAGAGACTTAAAAAATACTTGAGACTGGTCGAGGATTAACTTGTATGAACAGAGCAGATGTCTTCTGCTGCTACAAGGGGCCAGTCAAAATAAGTCCACCAGGAAGCTGATGATAGTCCCCTTTTTCGTTTGCAAGGGCTTCATCTACGTCTACTGGGTTTCCTCTGGTCAGACGGTCAACAAAGACTTTTTTAAAGTTAACTTGTATGAACAGAGCAGATGTCTTCTGCTGCTACAAGAGGCCAGTCAAAATAAGTCCACCAGGAAGCTGATGATAGTCCCCTTTTTCGTTTGCAAGGGCTTCATCTACGTCTACTGGGTTTCCTCTGGTCAGACGGTCAACAAAGACTTTTTTAAAGTTAACTTGTATGAACAGAGCAGATGTCTTCTGCTACTACAAGAGGCCAGCCAAACCAAATCCACGAGGAAGCTGATGATTATAACATATACTGATTATAACATATACTGTATTAACTCTTCGAAGGCCATCCCCGGCGGCAATTCGTCGTAGCCAATGTATATTCCTGTCATCTCTATTCTTTCGCCAAACAAATCCTTCGGTTCCTCTCTTTCCTTTTCCAACAAAACAGCCTTAAAACCTTCGTTTCACTCTTTGGCCGCTAATTTCACTCTTATAATGCTCTTCATCTTAACATTTCTCTTCTCTATCTCTACACTTTTTGGATATTGCACCATTGTTCTTAGGTTTTCCCTTTTGGGTGTCACTCTCCTTTTCTCCCCACCAATCCCCTCCTCTGCCACTAGCATTTCTCTCTCTGTCTCTCATTCTGTGCTGCTATCATTTCTCTTTCATTTTCCTTTCTCTTCTGGCAACTCGTACGAAAATATTAATTGCTAGTTGGGACATCGTATTTCATTACGCAACCATAATGTACAACAAAATGTATTAAAACTTTATAATTTAATACTATGACCCACTTCTTTTAGAAATGCTATTCAATCACATTTTAATGTTACGTATACAAATTTTTTTTTATAGAAACTAGAGCCAGCAATCAATATGTACGTACCATTTGCCAGGAATATGTTTAATAGGTAAAATGAGTCTATTGAAGAACAAGATGAAAGAGGCCGTGTCAAGGGTCCTGGAAACTTTTGCTTTGAAGGACTTCCATGGGGCCTTCAACAAGTGGAGGGAGCACTACAACAAGTGTAATGAAGTCAGAGGATCCTATTTTGAGGGGGATTAAAGTTTTGAACTTCTTTGAAATACAAGTCTCAAAATTTCCAGAATTCACCATGCGTATATATATATATATATATATATATATATATATATATATATTCTTTTATTTGTTTCAGTTATTTGATTGCGGCCATGTTAGAGCACCGCCTTTAGTCGAGCAAATCGATCCCAGGACTTATTCTTTGTAAGCCTACTACTTATTCTATCGGTTTCTCTTGCCGAACCGCTAAGTGACGGGGACGTAAGCACACCAGCATCAGTTGTCAAGTGATGTTGGGGGGACAAAAAGACTCACAAACATATACATATATATACGATGGGCTTCTTTCAGTTTCCGTCTACCAAATCCACTCACAAGGCTTTGGTCGGCCCGAGGCTATAGTAGAAGACACTTGCCCAAGGTGCCACGCTGCATTTCATCATTTCAGATTCGATAAAATAAATACCAGTGAAGCACTGGGGGTCAATGTAATCGACTCCCGAAATTGTTGACCCTATCCCGAAATTGCTGACCTTATGCCAGAATTTGACGCCAATATGTTCTTTTCTACTCTAGGCACAAGGCCTGAAATTTTTTGGAGAGGGGAACCAGACGATTAGATCGACCCCAGTACGTAACTGGTACTTAATTTATCGGCCCCCGAAAGAATAAAAGGCAAAGTCGACCTCGGCGGAATTCGAACCCAGAACATAAAGAATAGACGTGGATGTAATATGAGGATGTAATATGAGGTGAGTGAATTAGGTGAACAAGGTTAATTGCGATAGGCCAAAGGTCAGTACCCCAGTACCCCGATACCCCAGTATTCTAGTACCCAAGTATTCTAGTGCACCCGGTACAACAGGACCTGGCCACCTCTCATTTCATGTTTCATTTCCGCAAATGAACAGAACTGCTTATTAAAACAGTTTCTTCATCTGACCTGTCGACTGGTTAGATTTGTAGTCGTGTTTGCGCACGTCTGTATGTATGTGCGTGTATGCATGTATATCTATCTATCTATCTATCTATATATCTATGTGTGTGTATGTATATATTTATAAAATCAGTATATATATATATATAAATATATATATACTGATTTTATAAATATGTGGTGATGGTTGTAGTGATAGCTTGTAATAGCAGTAGCAGCAGTGGTAGTAGTAGTAGTAGTAGTAGTAGTAGTAGTAGTAGTAGTAGTAGTAGTCGTAGTAGTAGTAGTAGTAGTAGTAGTAGTAGCAGTAGCAGTAGTAGTAGTAGTAAGTGCGGAGCTAGCAGGAAGGAAACAAGCAAAGACAACCATCACCAACAACAACAATCACAGCGAAATTTAGTATCACCGCCACCACCACCACCACCACCAGCACCACCAACACCACCACCACCACCACCGCCGCCGCCATATCCCCATCCCCATCCCCACCCTCATCCTACCCCACCACCATCACCGTGGTGTTTACAAATGCTCAAACTTCCAAATTGAATTCACGTCTATAGATCTTGTAACTTGAATGACAACTGGAAAATAGTTCAAGATTTCTTTATATTTAGAACAGTAGCGCTGCTGCTGCTGCTGCTGCTGCTGTTGTTGGTTGTTTGTTTGTTTAATTCCGAGTCATCCTAAATTGAGGAGAAATGATATTCAAAAATGTCGCTTCTAGACTTGGTGTATCCAAACCGGATCAAGGGAACGCCTTCAGTATACGATGGCTACATCAAATATTGATTGTTACTAGATAAAGCCTCGTTGAAGTTGTCATTTGACAAGTCATCTGACATAACATCTGACAAGACATCTGAGAAGTTGTCACCTGACCAGACAACATTCGAGTTCTCATCCAAGAATTTGTCATCTGACCAGCGCCACATTGAAGCTGTTATCTGACAAGTCCGCAGTGAAGCTGACACCCGACAAGTTATCACTTGGCAAATTGTTACTTGACGAGTTGGTACTTGACAAGTTGTCACCAAACAAGGCAACATTCAAGTTGTCATCTGACAAAAGACGAAGGCAGGTGTATGAACAACAAGCAGGTGTATTAGTTTGACGCTCGGGAAAGTAAAAGAAGTCTTTTACGTTTCGAGCCTACGCTCTTAGAAAAAGAATTTTAAAAAAACTTGTGGATTTAGCGGTCGACCTAAGTGTATAGTAGAAGATACTTGTCCAAGGTGCCCTAACAACCACACCTGCACCTATATGTATGTGTGTGTGTGTGCATATATATATATATATATATATATATATATATATATATATATGCCACAAAGTCAGCTAGTATTACTGTCACCACCATGACTACCCCACAATTAACGCCGCCAACAGCAACAACATTCCCACCGATGTCCTCGCGCGCCACCATCATTTGTTTATGCCGAGTGATACAAAAAAACAAACAAATCCTCGTTCTAACTTTTTGCTATTAAAAATTGTATAGATGTGTTGTAATTTATGTTAATTTATGTGAGATAATCAGGGACTACATTACCGTACTTACGTCAAATTTTGTCAGGTGACACGCAATGTCAACCAATTTCAATGACATAATTTGCTAAATGATTGACATTGCATTCAATTTGACACAGAATGCACATAATGTGTGTATGTGCGCGCGCGCGTGTGTATACACACACACACACACACAGAGACACAGACATAAACACATATATACTTATACATTGTTATTATGTGTGCGTGTGTGTGTGTGTGTGTGTGTGTGTGTGTGTGCGTGTGTGTGTAGAAGCCCATGTTGGCGGTCAGTCAGTGCTGCTTTGACACGTAAGCAGTTTATGCTTAGCTAGTTGCATTAATGCGATCACTACCACCGTCACTACTACTACTACTACTACTACTACTACTACTACTACTACTACTAATAATAATAATAATAATAATCGCTCGGTCTGCGAATCGAAACTGCGATCCCACGACCGCTGTCCTAACCACTGGACCATTGCACCTCCACGATTGTCTTAGTAGTTAGTTGTGGTATTAATATTAGGCGGAACCCTTTCGAGGAGATGCATGAGGACTTTAACCCCAAGACCCTCCCCCAAGCATACCAAGCGAAACAAATATGGATGAATATAATGGTTTAATGACTATTTTTTATAATTTCACAATTGCTATATATAGGCACAGGAGTGACTGTGTGGTAAGTAGCTTGCCTACCTTAAAAGGGCTACTTCACCCCTTTTATGTTTGTCTGTCCTTGTTCGTCCCCTCTTTGTAATGCCTTTATGGCAAATATTTATGAAATAAAGTAGCTTGCTTACCAACCACGTGGTTCTGGGTTCAGTCCCACTGCGTGGTACCTTGGGCAAGTGTCTTCTACTATAGCCCCGGGCCGACTGAAACAATTAAAAGAGTAAAAGAGAGAGTATCAACCAATAGTTAAGTGGAAAATAACATATTTACATTGCGAACAACAGAATCGGTTGTTGTAGTAAATGAAGGTTTTTGTAGAATGAGTTCATCCACCGCCGAAATATGTAGTTTCAAGTGGTGGAAGAAACGGCATTCGTAGGTGTATAGCATAATTAATTGCTTTACTGAGTGAAGGTTTTAGTTAATCAGTTGCTATTTTTAGCTTCTTTCTTTCTCCTTCCAATCTGCTCGTCTTTATGTTTTTCTTAACATCACACAGTCTATTTGTACTTGGGAGAGAAATATTCAAGGTCACCTTTTTCAGTGGCGTGGGAAGAAGAAAATAAAACACAAACCTTCCTTATTTTTAATTACCTTACATATATCTTCGTGTTACATATCCGAGTTCAATAAATTAATAAATAAATTGAATAAATTGTTTTCTTTATCGTTTCTCCAAATAAACTACTTGAAAATCATTGTTCGTTTATAACAGGAATCGGTACATTATGACGTCATAATACACAATCTTCGAAATTTTCAAGCAAAATATATAACCAAGAAAAAAAAATCGCATACTAGCAGAGATACCCGGCGTTGCTCGGGATTTAAAATGGCATAGTTTGTATATATATATATATATATATATATATATATTACAGTTATGTTGAAACGTGATACAGGAAAATGTAGCATTGGCGGCAAAAAAAATTGTGGAGTAAATAATGGGCTAATTCGACTAAGCGACATGTTATGCGTCCGTCTGGAGGATTCCAGGCCTTAACCTGTCATGGAAAATTGAAGGTGGGGGTATGTGATTTTTGAACGCACCGAAAAGCTGTCAGTGGATGTACTCTCTTTTGCGGCGGTCGGCGCTGCGTCGAACACGACCCCTTGTATGGTTGACAGGCAAAAGAATGTAGGTGTAATGGAGATATTGTACAGTAATGGGTACACTCTCGAAAGGGGCTGAATCTCCCAAAGAACTACTTTAAGGGTACGCATGTTTATGGAGTACTCAACCACTTGCACGTTAATTTCACGAGACGACTGTTCTGTTAATCGGAACAACTGGAACATTCATCGTCGTTACCGACGGAGTACCAATTTATTTTTTCTCCATCAAATTTACATTGCTTGAACAGGTGCGCGGTGCACCACACTTCAGGTGCCGAAGTGATCGCAGAACAACGTGAGATGAAGTGTCTTGCTCAAGAACACAGTGCACACCCTGGTCCCTAACCAATAAGCCACGCACCCTCGTTAATTACATGAATAATTTCAATTAATTATCGAAAACTCAACTCACTAATTTACGTCTGTGACATCTTACTGTACTTTTAAATGAATTTGCTATTCATTAATCTGTTGAGGATTAGTAAATATTAATTTCTAATTAAAGACACGAGGTCATCAATTTGGAAATTTGGGTAGGCGAGTTAATCTACAGTAATCCCGCAAGTCACTACACACCGCCACCACTCCATCCGTGGCATTTAATCCTCAGAAGAATAAAAACTAAATTTGACTTTAGTAGACCCTTAAGTGTTTTTATTAGAGGCACAAGGACTGTTTTGGGGAAGTGGGCCAGTGCTAAATTGGTGGCCCTGTGCTAAGTTGGTACTTGTTTCATAGACCTCAGCAGAAATTTGAACTTAGATCATAAATATTAGGAACAAACATCGCAAAGCCAGTAATAAAAAAAAGAATATTACATTAGCAATACAGTAATCCCTCTCATATCGCGGTTCATCTATCACGGTTCACCCATCGCGGTTTATTAATTAAGCTTACGTCGATTCCTCTATGGTGTTGTTTTTCATTTATAATAAAATAAATATATACAAATTATATACTAAAATTAATGATTATATATATAATTATATAATTAAATTAAAGGGATCAGGAAATAACCTTCTCCAACATGCTGAAAGAAGACGCCACAGGCGCTAAAAAACCCACTGTTAAAACTCCTACAAAAAACACGGATTGTGAGCGAGCAAATGAAAAATACAAAATAAAACTTCACTTCTTACTTATTCACTCACTTTATCGATTTTTATAGATGAAAGGCCAAGATGACCTTGATCGGATTTATATTTTTATATTCAGAATGTATAAATAGCGTTGGACTAATTGCTGCCGGCCATTTTGACCAGTATTTTATGGATTCTATCATCCACCATCCTTGAGATTAACACAAAATCGATCTCCAGCTTCCGATTGATGTACTACAAGCGGCTTAGCCAAGATCAATCAGTTGATCAAACCTTGACCTATGATTAGAAATATTTGGCTCAACAATGACATCAATGACCGAAAGTATTATTTCGCTATAAAAAATGAGTCGAAAGTTTTACGAGAAAAAAAATAAACTAAAAAATGTATTTTAATTCTTCCGTGAGCATATTTCTATGTTCGCATTTTGTGGACGTCTTTTCGTTATAGACTTGTTCCAACTTGGCAAACTTCTTTCGGGGACCCAGGATATAAATGTATATGTATACATACATACATACATACATACACACACACACACACACACACACACACACACACACACACGTATGCATATATACTTTTATATATATATATATATATATACCATGGGCTTCTTTCAGTTTCACTCCACCAAATCCACGCAAAAGGCTTTGGTCAGCCCGGGGCTATGGTAGAAGACACTTGCACAAGATACCACGCAGTGGCATTGAACTCTGAACTATCTGGTTAGGAAGTAAAATTCTTATTACACAGCCACGACAGATAAATTAGTATTCAAAATAGTTCTTAATATAGAATCACAGGACTTGCACTTAAGCCTCTCAAAGGCACAGAATTATCGTCTGCCTATAAATGGATTCTACTGAAGTGAAACCAGAATTTTGTTTCTTGTTAATATTAAAACGCTTGTTTCCCACGCGTCATCGAAAAATCACAGCTCAGCTTCACAATGTGAGAATTAGTGGGTTTCTAGAAAAGAACTTATTGTTTTGAAGTAGTGCCACGAAATCTGCTATCTGCACACCTCCCAAGTAGACATTTCCTCGCCATC
>NC_142952.1:2761682-2764182 GCF_046866305.1 Octopus bimaculoides
CATGTCCATTGTCCGGAAATCTTTCATCATACACCTGTGACCTCTTCAGCGATACTTTTCGTTTTCCTGTGTGTTCTTGCTCGAATATTTTATTTTTTCAATTCTACTTTCTAACGTTTTCTGTAAAACAACAATCTGTTTTCTTATTTTTTTTAGAAAAATTAAAGTTTGATCAATTTGAAAATAGAAATAATACATTTCTAAATCTCGCAGAGAGATTTATGCAGTAGCAGCACGATAAAGTGATAGCATGTTGTCAACTTAATGTGACAGTCCTGTGAAACTAGTCTCTGGACACTAGCTTTGCTGGGTGGAGGTGCTTGTCTCCACTTTGAAAACATAAGGACACAGGAAATGTGTCAAGTCCAACAAGAAACGGTGTTTCCTAGGGCTAAATAACAGTAGTATTCTTCCCTTTCATGGGACTGTCACATTAAGTTGACAACATACTATCACTTTGATCATTTTGTTGAATCCTTTTTTTGTGAAACAAGAAATTTTTTCCATTTAAATATAATAAATAAGTCAGAATAGACTGGTAGACAAGTCATCTATTTATCAGAGCATAGATGTATATGTTAGTAGATAAGAGCATAAATTGTTTATTCCGGCTGCCTCAATATCCGTCCTATTATATAATTAAAATACAACTCATCAAATTTGGGAAGGGAACATAATCGACATGATAAACCTCTGCCTTCAGTAATTAAATGTTATTGTATTATATTAATTCTCACTAAAGATCAGCATGTATGAAAGTGTGTACACACACATATTTATAAATATATATTTAGGCGCAGGAGTGGTTGTGTGGTAAGAAGCTTGTTTCTCACACATGGTTCCGGGTTCAGCTCCACTGCGTGGCACCTTGCGCAAGTATCTTCTGTTATAGCCTCGGGCCGACCAAAGCCTTGTGAGTGGATTTGGTATATAGTTCAAACTTACAGAAAACAAAAGACGACGATAGGTGTAGGAACTAATATATATATGCATGAGTATGTATGTATGTAGATGTTTCATATATATATGTGTGTGTGTGTGTACATATATGTATACATATAGATATGTATATGTGTGTATGTATGTATGTATATATATATATATATATATATATATATATATATATATATATAAATGTATACACACACACATATATGTATATATATATAAATGTATACACACACACACACACACACACACACACACACACACACACACACACACACACACACACACATATATATATATATATATATATATATATATATATACGTGCATCGATCATGAAAGACAAAATGCTTAGGAAATACTTTACTAGGAAACACCCTTCAGAATTGACGTAGCTACTTTACTAATCTCATACAACAATCGCCTGACAATTCCGGTGAACAAGCAAGAAAATGGATGAAAGCAGACGACATACGTAATACCGTTGTTTTTTCTTGTTTGTTTCGTTGTGGGGCGGATTATGATTCAGCCGACGAGCTACGAGGTAGCTTCACATAAATTTCAAGATAGCAGCCAATTCTTGCAAGAATAACACCGCACTACAAAGTGCAGGTATGGGGTTCAGTTCTACTGCGTGGTAACTGCGTGGTATATATATATATATATATATATATATATACAGCCGTCTGGCTGCTCTTCTTTCTACAAAACGGAAAGTTACAGTGCAGAACAGTTATTCTAACGAGCTGTATTTATTTATCACCCGACGAGATACATCTGCACCACCGGATACTAATGAACCAGTTGTTGAGTGTCCCACCTATGAGGGATTGATGCTAGATGTGTCGAAACAATTGTCGTGATTAATAATAAATTCTCGTATATTCTATCTTCCGCCTTTCATTTTGATTTATATGTGTGCGTATATACTTAAGTGATTTAAGGACGAGGACATTCGTGCATAACACTTATCAGGCGCCCTGAGTCACTTTGTTCACTAGTACCAATTAAATATATGTGCGCGTATATATATATATATATATATATATATATATATATATATATATATATACGAAGAAGGGCTTAAAAGTCCCTGGCTTTGGGTAAAATAAAATCCAAGATGACCAGTTAATTATGATTTTATTCAACACATTCCTTTTCCAGATTCACTCACTGCAGCGGTCTTTCAGTTTTTCTAAGCCCTGTAAAAGAACTCGGAAGGTTGGGCCTCCAGCCAGGCCTTTCGCGACACCCTTAAAGCCAGCAACTTTTCAGCACAGCCTTGTAAATAAAGGGGAAGTAGACAGAAATAAACATTATTTTCCATCTTGCTGTTTTGTTTCATTTTGAAAAAACATCATTTCATGGCTTATTATTGTTTATATTTTGAATTATATATATGTATGGGGGACACCGAACACTTTTAAGTGCTTAGGGTCACTGCCGTTCATTATGCAGCTCTGATTACAAGTATAACGCACCCAGTGGACTAATACATACTTTCCCGCCAACGTAGTTTCTGTCACACGGGTGTTACGAGTCGAATCATGGC